>NC_090709.1:26063246-26363246 GCF_040954835.1 Lepisosteus oculatus | reverse complement strand
CACTGAAGGGAAATCTTAGTAGCTGAGCATAAAAAGAATAGGAGCATACTGCAACGCGTGTGAAGGCCATAAACAATATTAATTTTGGAACATAAACATACAGTACATGGCTGGTCTCGGTACTTTAAAGAAAACATTCACGAAACATGGTTTCATTATGACCAGAATCGGTCTTGAGATATTTTTAACTTGATTTACAGTATTTGAGAGGTATGTCTTAACACCGATACTACAGTGCGTAAATACTGCTCACGTATATGTTTCTAGGTTTATATTATGTATTTCATACGGTCAAATTACTTTTGAGCAACTAATAAGAAGCGCAAAACGGTATGCATTTTAGTTTCATTTTGTGCTGGGACTCTGCTTTTAACAATGTCGCCGTGCATTGATTAGAGATATCAAGTACATACAAGTCATTTTTTAAATGTTGTAGTTCGTCTTGTAAAAATGTTACGAGTACATCATCTATCAACAATTACACAGGTTCTGTTTCCATATTGCGGATTTTGCGGATTTTAGATTTCACGTTGTGAATATATGATTTGGGCAAACAGAGCCGCAAAGAAGTACATTATGGGTTGTTGTTTTTTTTTTGCAGTTTTATCTAGAACAAGCGATGCTTAAACCTTTGTCTGATTCTTGTGAAACTATCCACACGACAGTTACAGTACCTAGGAGTTGACTTCAGTGATGTCACTGATGGGATGTTTCTAAAACTCTGTAAAGCGTCTTCTCTAGTTGTCCTGCATATGTATTCGCTAATGAAGCTGTGTGTTCTGAGCCTGGATCTCTACATTTCTGTATGAACCAGCTTAGAGGGCTAAAGACAGCTTGTGTTTAAATTGAGTGTAAGGCAATTTATGCTTCTGAAGTCATGGTCAGCATTTATTATTGTACTGTGCTGTAAACTTGTTTTGTGCCTAGTCACATTATTTTATAGTGTTTTTATAGCGTTATTAAATCCGGTGGCGCTGTGTGTTAGTTTCCTGACTCCCATGTCACATGGTCTGTGATTGAATCCCTTGGAACTATGACTTTATTTTTTAACAAACATTTCTTTGAAAAAATGAAACGTTTACCTTGGTCAGAGATTAAGGTCGCTGCCTTTCATCTAAAACCCTACTTGAATCCTTCTAAACTAAAAATCAGTGTTAGTGAGTTAAATAAAGAGGTATCCAGGTAACAGTGAAACGGGCAGACAGTCTGGGGAGATCGCCCGTTTTCCATGTAAATAGTTCCCTGGTTCTGCACCCCTTGGTGTTTCTCTCGCTCTCTCTCGGGTCACCTGATCATTAGCTCGAAAGATTTGAGTGCTTTGTGTATATTCTAATGGTAGTGGGGGCAGGGTGTGTGGGAACAGGTTTGGTTGAAATTGCATTGGAGATCTATGTTCTTCACACCTGAAACATTTTCTCTGAAAGCATTTTCTTCGCAGTTTAGCCGATCTTGTTACAGCATGTTACAGTTTACTATTATTAACCATATTAATTTTAAGTGCTTAATGCCATTTTTTGACCAGGCACGAATATTCTTAAGTCCATATCTTTGCAAGGGAATCAGTGCGAATTGCAATACTAATTAAATGACCGCAGGCACTTTCCACCCCCTCTGCCAGCAGGAACATTCCTATTCTTAGCTCAGCAGCTCATTACAAACCGGGTTTTTTTACACAGCAATACAGCTTTGCGTTGTGAATCTGTTTTTCCAAAGAAAGTGGAATACAGTGATACTACCTGCTATACAGATACATATGTTTAGATATTTAGACCCTTAAATTAATATCATTATTAATAATAATGATTATAATGATAATAATGATAATCGGCCAGTGAAAGCTCTCTTGTCCTTCACATCAATGCCTGAAACATTTTTTTCATAATGTCGACATACACAGTAACTGACAGTTTGAGGTAGCCTATCGTGTAAATTTCGCTTTGTTGCTGATAGGTTAAGATTTCGAAACTCTGCCCCAAAGTCATGTGACTGATTTTTCGCCCTGTTTCGTTGGTCAAACGCAATGATCACAAGCACCACCATGGTAACTGAGATGTATAGTTTTTAATTCCGTTTGAATTATAACTGTACGTACTGTCTTCATATTTGGCCAGGGCTTTAAAGAGAAGGCGCACCAAAAAATATTGGTGCCGTCGTCTCCGCTTTAAAGGTACCCCCTTGCTGGAAGAATTTGACCTCGGAACGTTTGCCCAGCGTAGTTATAGTGGACATAAAAACAAGAGTTTGCTGGCATTATATAATTATGCGAATTACACAAATATAATTATATCTTATTAATTTCTTGAGATACGCGATTCTTTTAATACAGTCTTTGCTGTGCTCTAGAGGATCCTTGTGATAGTCGAGCTCTAGTTGAATGATAAGTGTCGCAGTTTAAATAAATTTTGTAGTTGGCAATTATGAAACACTCTGTTAAAAGCAAAGGAGTTTTTATGTCCGTTGCAGTTCTTTTGAAACTGAACTTGTTTGAATTGACTGAGCTCCGTGCTGTACCACACAATGTCTGTTTTTTTTGTGCTGTCCTACTGTACTTCCTACTTTGAAAATACCTGTGAAACCGGTTTAATTCATCACAGCCAGCCCTCCCGCAGAGAGGGGGGTTGTACTTGTTAATGTCTTAGCACAAAGCAGAAACTTCTTGGAAAGATTACAGATTTTAATCGTCTTTTTTCTGAACCAGGGAAAATCTGATCATGTTTCTCTATAACAATAATAAAAAACTTTATTTTACATATCACCTTTAAAAGTGGCATCTCAAAATAATACAGTAGATGTAAACCACAGATTACAAAGTAAATACCCAGACAAAAGCAAACACGTTTTTAATAAGATGCTTTTATTCGTTCATAATCCGACGATCTCAGGAAGACTAATGGGGGTCTGGCTTTTTTTCTGGAAAACCATAACTCTGGTCTTGTCCAGATTGACTGTCAGCGCCCAGGTCTGACAGTGCTGCTCCAGCCTCTGTTCTGTGGGCGACAGCAGGACCAGTTCCTCTGCAAAGAGGAGGAACTCGATTTCTGTAATTAATGCCGATCAGTAAATCAGGGGACGACAAAACAGTTATTGCGCCCGGCTCCTCAATGGGCTTTGACGTGCTAATGCGTTGGTTTAACAGTCCGGGTGTGGCAATGTTTTTTTATTATTGTTATAGAGAAACATGATCAGATTTTCCCCGGTTCAGAAAAAAAGATCTGAAGTATTGTACTGTATACTAGTTTGTCACTCTTCTCATCCCCTCTTTGCTAAATGGCTTTTGAATCGAGTCACATGAAGACAGAGGTGAAACAGCCCTGTCGCAGTACACAAATATAATTATATCTTATTAATTTCTTGAGATACGTGATTCTTTTGATACAGTCTTTGCTGTGCTCTAGAGGATCCTTGTGATATTTCGAGCTCTTGGTGAATGATAAGTGTCGCAGTTTAAATCATTTTCGTAATTAGAAATTATGGAACGCTCTGTTAAAAGCAAGGGAGTTTTTATGTCCGCTGCAGTTTTTTTGCAACATGAATATAATTATATCGTTATTAATTTCTTGAGATACGCGATTCCATATTATATTCCCTTTTAATCAAATTCTAAAAGTATGCTTGTTGTCTCCGGTATCACGTTAGTTAAAGTCTTCGATGCTTAAAATGTTTAGGGAGAAATGGAATACTGGTGTGTATGTCTTCTTTAAAGTACCGAGACCAGCCATATACTGTATGTTTAAGTTCCAAAATTAATATCGTTTATGGACTTCACACGCGTTGCAATATGCTCCTATTCTTTTTATGCTCAGGCACTAAGATTTCCCTTCAGAGGTAAAATTCCATATAAATATTAAATACTACAATGGACACAGTAAAGACGTTTACTGTAAATCTTTCTACGACAGACCAACGGACCACGAGTGCCCCTGTCAGTCAACCAATCACATACCGCGGTACCCCGCGTCATCTTGTGTCACGATGCGCGATGCCGTAGCCAATTACCTCCAGTACGTGTCTGTACCGCGCACTTTGAATGGCTGCATCTGTAGATGAATATTTTTGGCACAGCTGTTACAACAAACAGGCAAATAAACTTTTTTTATTATTCCATTCGAGCTGTAGTTTTGAAAATGTTTTTTTCCATTCATTAAATAATACAAAACACAAACCCACCATAAACGTCTGACCATTGTTATTCCTGAATTATAAGCTCGTACCCACGTACTGCGAAATTCGTGCAAGAGTCACAGCTGGTAGGCAGTTCAACGAATATGATGCTTTTCAGGGGCCGAGTATTAGACACGTGTTATCGTGCGGAGCTTAGTCTTCCTCTAACGCAGTCTTTGCCTCGGACCACCCCTCTTGGCACATTAGCCCTTTAATTTTCGATTTTCTGTATAGAACACCGAATATCTTGAGGAAGTCTGTCAAGCAATGACTGCTGGATAATTGAGGTGAAAACATTGGTTCAAAATCAACATCCTCTGCTATTGCCGTTGATTCTTTGAGAGTTTCTTCAAGTTCTTCATTTGACCTTCAATATTGAGGGATATTGAGCATAATACCGTACTATTTGTAGCTTTCTTTTGATCACCCGTTTTATTAAAATGCCAGCCTCTTTTACAATTATTTAGATGTTTGGCAAGGTGTAATAGCCCCCCTCGCATCCTCAGCTAAAATATTTCAAAAGTACAACAAAATTACATTATATTGAACAGCATTTATGTTAACATTTATATTCAAATTAAAGTAAATATACGAAAATATTAAAATACAACTTCGGCGATCTGTCGTTTTTGCTTGTCAAGTTCTCAAACAATTTTGCGTTGTATTTTAAATTACTTTAGCTGAAGATGCAACGGGAGCATAAGTGAATTCTCCCGCCACCCACTGGAACATATAATTCCATGGGTGAATACTAACTTTCTCGCAAGTTGCCAATATCGGAAATTATTGGAAATTCCCGGTAATGTTGACTCTGGTACTCAATTGTTTACTACTACAAATATCAAAATAGTTCAGGTTTTGCGGAACAATTAAATTTTTGCGGTGATGATGTTTACTATAGGAAGAAGTGCGTCCCTGGGTGGGATCAAAAAACCCACCTTGGGGTTAATAGCTAAACACGCTAACCGATTGCACCACAGAAATGCTTACACCTTGATTTTTTTCATTTACATACTTTTGGTGAACAAAAAAATTCACTCGCATTTCATCTTTCGCAAGCTATATGATTTAAAAAAAACAAGTTGTTCTTCAAAGGAAATGAATAAACGCATTAAACCAAATCAAGACCTCTTTGAGTGTCCCAAATTACATGTTCTGTAAAACAAGACAGGAAAAAAAGGTACCGCTGGAATTCGGATCCAGGATCTCCTCTTTATGAAATAGGTGTTTTAACCAGCTTTACCACAGCACCGGCAGAACACTATTCTTATACAGGTGGGTACCCACCCTCAAACCTTTGTTCTCCCGCTACTTTACCTTTGAATACTGCCCTGTCTCTCTCACACCTGAAGAAGGCTCCACGGCCGAAACGTTGTGTTCTCTTTCTTCTTTTTTTCAGCATGGAATAAACCTATTACCTATTCTTATACAGCCGCTTGGACACACCGCTCTGAGACATCTGAGGTCGATGTGCTGAGCCTGGTCGCCGAGCAAAATCATGCCCGGGGGGGGCAGCTTTCATGATGTGGTTGCCGAGTGGTTAAGGTGATGGACTGCTAATCCGTTGTGCTTTGTACGCGTGGGTTCGAATCCCATCCTTGTCGGTTTATGTCTTCGACTTGTGATCTGTTTCTAAGTTGTACTTGCTTTCTTTAGCTACTGTAGTAGAGCAGTAATATTTCTAGCATTGGCTGAACATGGCTTACAGCTGTTAGGAATCCCTGGTGGGAAGATACACGGATCCTGTGCAGACGCAGGCACGGG
This sequence comes from Lepisosteus oculatus, assembly GCF_040954835.1. NCBI lineage: Eukaryota > Metazoa > Chordata > Actinopteri > Semionotiformes > Lepisosteidae > Lepisosteus > Lepisosteus oculatus. The sequence continues at coordinate 26,357,321 of NC_090709.1, read as the reverse complement.
TGATAGATGAGGCAGGCGAACAAACCAAAACGAGAGGCAAGGTCGTAGTCAAAAGGCGAAAGGCAAGTCGTAATCCAGGAAGTTCTCCGGTAGCAGGCAGTCCGAGGCGAGAGGCGAGGTGCAAAGTCGAAAAGGCAGAAGGGGAATCCAAAATCCAGAATAAACGAGGTACGGGGAAAAACGCCAGGTAGAGCTCTCAAGGAGTAGACTCAATACTGAGCAGAGGGAAGCAGGTGAAGATGGTTTAAATAGCAGTGCGCACCGCACAGTGAGTGTGCGCAGGTGGTTTAACTCGTACGGCGGTGTTTGTTAATAATCACCCGCTGCTGGGGCTGATTAGCTCGCTTACGCTTTGGTCTTGACTGCCTGGTGGTCGTGATAACAGCAGTAGCTGACAGATATAGTCTCTTAATATTTAGGTTAAATTTATGCTTTGTACTGCTTTCACCTGATATTAATAGTAGTCCTGATGAACGATTTAGGGACATGGCGCATCTTGAAAATGTTCTTGTTAATTTCAGTTTGGAAAAAATGCACTCACCAGAACCAGAAACTGGTCGTATCTGCAAAATGCGCAATGCAATAGCATGTCCTGTCTTGCTATGAGTCCTTATCTGTTACAGGAGGCGTTGTAGGACTTTTTAAGCTCAGAAAAAGCTATCAATTCATCTTACATTTCTACTCCATCAATATTAGCAATGTTATCTTTACTAAGCTCTAAATAAATGCAAATTTTAAAATACATTTTAAAATAAATGCTATTCCATATATTGTAACTTTTTGGTATTTAGAATTTTTATCTGAGGATGCAAGGGAAAGTATTATACAAATGTGAAAGAGGGTTGTATTTTAATACAATTTTCCATCAAAAGAAAACCAAAATCCGTATGATATTACCGTCAATATCCCTTGATACATTATTTTAAACCAGACATAATGAAAGACGTAGTAACTAGACACACCTACAAAACACATGAATAGTAGCGGCTCTGAACTCAATGTGGTGCTGGATGGGAATGCAATACAAACGCCAATGGCACAATGGATAATGTGTCTGATTACGGATCAGAAGACTGTAGGTTTGTACTCCTTCCTGGTTCGTGAAAAAGCTTTTAAACCACACTACTCAACACTGACATCGTAGGGTGTGCGGTCCTACACAACCTTACTATCGACTGGATGAGTCTTCTGTTCAATCTCCGATTCTTTCCGCACATTCCTGCTATTTCACCACCGTTATTGTAGGACAACAGCCACAGACACGAGAAGATACACTATTCCGAACAAATGTCTTAAAAAATCACGTTGACAATACGTTTTTTGTTTCTTTAAGGTAACCTTACTTTTGCCTGTAAAGTTCACATTATTTTCTGTAGCCGCAAATCCCCAATATTTCTGCTGTCTCCTGAGAAACACAAGCATGGAGTCAAATCATATTAAATAACACAACACATCTATTAATTTAATACCCAGATGTGACAGAACACATGTAAGACTTACACACAGCCTTTATTTTGCGATAGTGAATTTGCAGGTATCCTGGGGAGGGAAGAGAACTGATATTAAGGAAATACATATTTAAAGGGGATATACGTCTTAAATGTGTTTTGTCACATCTGGGTGTTAACTGAATATTTTTTTAGCATTATTTGTTGTGTTTTGACTCTATACTTGTGTTTCTCAGGAGACAGCAGAAATATTGATGTTTACATTTATATTCACATTCCCGTTGATATTGACTTAGGTACTCAACTATTTACTTGTAGTTTGACTCGTGTCAAAAGTTGAAAATCTCTGCAAACATCAAGATGGCTAAGGACGTGCAAAGAAACTCAATCACATTTAGAGAAGGTAATGTTTAGATCGGATTAATTCGAAGTGTGTCTCTGGGTGCGTTTGATCTATGAACGTTGTGTTTAACTGAAGCACACCCTGACTGAGTGTGCCATAGAAACTGACACATGTCGTATTTTTCTACATTCACAGATTTTTGGCTAAAGTAAAAAAAAATCGTTGTCATTTTCTTCCCAGCTGGCAGTAATTCTTTTGCACTGATAACAAAGATAAGCATTTTAGCTTTCGCAATGTGTGGAGTTCTTGAAAAACAAGTTGTGCCAAAAACGAAATAAACACCTCCATTAAACTTAATGCAGAAGCATGTTGTCTATAACAGTAAACGATGCAAGAAGACAGGAAGAAAGGCACCGCTGGGATTTAAACCCAGGATCTCCTGTTTACTAAAGAGGCGCTTTAACCATCTAAGCCACGACACCGGCAGAACTCTCTTCTTTTACTGCCACTTGGACACACCGCTCTGAGACACCTGCGTTTAGTAAGCACTGAGTCCGCCGGCTGAGCAAGCTGCCTCCTTTACACGGAACAGGAGCCCTGACCGTAAGAGAAATGAAGAGAAATGGCTTTTATCGGGCACTTTTCATGTCCAATGCACTTGACATCTCCCAAGGGGGACAGAGTTCATTAACGACACTTTTCCTTTCTTTCTTCTTTCTGTAAACTTTGATGAAACAAAACGAGAAATCATGTAAGGGAAAATGTCTTTTTTCATGGAGAAAACATGCACCAAGAAATGTTGTGTTTAGAAGAAGTGAGTTAACATGAAAAGTGACCTAATTTACCAGAGCAAATGCTCACCAAGCAAGATCTGCTTTACTACTAGAGAGAAGTAGAGTGAAAGACGTGATCATTTCACGCCGCTGTGGAACGAAACGCTTTTGTCTTGGAATTCTAAATCAATTAGAAATTCAGAGCGACACATAAAGGCTTTGTCTGCTTAAAAGTGATGATTTTTTAAAACTAAAAAAAATGTAGAAAACACGTTTCTCACTTAGAAATTTAAGATGGGGGTGGGGTATTACTAGTAACGGCACTGAACTCACCATGGTGCAATTAATTTACGTGACGGGCTAGTGGTTTAATGGATAACGCGTCTGATTTCGGTTTATAAGATTGTCGATTCGACTTCTACCGGGGTTGTGTGATTCAAATCAGGCTCCTCAGAAATAGATGTCTGTTATGTAAATGAACCCCACCTGAAAGCAAACGTTGGGTCTGGGTTCCTTTCTTTCCTGCATGAAATAGCAAATCGTTACAAAAACAAAAACACCAACTAATGTCCAATAGTCCAATAGTTAGTCATTTAAGTAAACATGAATATACTGTAAGGTCTTGGTACATGGGAGTGGATTTCAACCACAATTAAAAGAAGGGCAAATTATAATTACAGGCTTCAGACACTTTTTCATACAAAAGTGACCAAACACTCCCTAACTTTCAGGTTTGCTTGAACCTGTAACAGAAAAGCGGTTTGAAACTTCCATTCTCTGATGTCACTGTCTCTAAAGTCGGACGTGATGTTTCGCGGATGTGCAGTGTGCCTTTTCTCTTGTCGTGTTCAAGATGAAATGCTGCATAAGCTCCTGACTGGGTGTTCTGTACTGTTCAGATTACCTAGGTGGTGTACAGCTAAAACCCAACTGCATGGTGTGAATTCCAGGTTTGGCACCAGCAGCACCTGCAAACACATCAGCTGACCTCGACATGATTTGAACACGCGACCTTCTGATCTGGAGTCAGACGCGCTACCGTTGCGCCACGAGGTCACTTGCGACACGTGCTTTTAATTCACCCAAAGAGAAATATCAGCGTCCCTGAAAAAGATTGTTTTCATTCTCTCCTGTGAGGAGCGCCGCTCTTCCAACGAGGGTCTCTTCATCCCAGACTACAGATTATTCCTCCCGCCCGGCTCTCTCACGGAGAGCAGACACACTGTCTCCACTAATGTGTTTACTACATCTATAGATCTGACCCCCTACAGCCCCGATATTCCTGGACAGGATATTTACCACCAGCCTGGTGAACTTCTCATCTTGACCTCTCCCAGGAGGAGCACAATTAACACAGAATCCTCTCTCCATTTAGCAAATAACACAAAAAACTGTTTACCTGTCAAGACAGAAAACCAGGCTGCTCCAGGTGAGGCTTAAACTCACAACCTCGGCATGAGTCCACTGAATATGTCATTTTACATGGCCTGAACCAGGAAAGAGATTGGAAGTCAAGAAGTTATGGTTTTGTTTTAATACTTGCCTACTCTTTTAATTTTTCGGTCAAATCTTTTATTTGGGAGTACTTTAAATGGATGTTAATCTTTGTCCCAATGCACGATTCTGGGCCATGGTGTATCTTGAATAATGTTCTTATAGGCTTCAGTTTGGAAAAGTGCGGTCTTCAGAAGCTACTGAAACCGCTAATGGTTTCATAACACTTAATGCAAAAGCAACGTTCGGGTTTGAAAAATAATATTTCTTGCTATGAATACAAACACTGTTACAGGAGGCGTGTTAGGGCTATTTTAGCTTAGATCATCAATTCATCTTACATTTCTTCTCCATCTATATCAACAGCGTCATCGCTACTGAGCGCTAAAGGCAGGTCCTGGCAATACAATCTTCTTTAGAAAACATTTTTAAAACTATTTCCACTACCATACATAAAGTAAAAGATACCGATTGCACACAACTCATAAAATCTCTTTTCCAGGGACGTTGTAGCTAGATGCAAATTCCAATCGAAAATGTATCAGCTTTAAAATTTTCTTTTGGATCCACAGGACGATCAGCATGAGACTCAAAATATACCTGTGTTTGATTGTACAGCATAGATTGTACAGCATTTATGTTTACATTTATGTTACAATTAAGGTAAATATATCAAAATATCAACATCCAACTTCACAGTGCTAAGGTACTGTAACAGTGCTTGTCAAATTCTCAAACAAATCTGCGTTGTATTTCTAAACTCTTTTAGCAGAGGACGCAACAGGAGTATAAATGATATCTCCTGCAAGCCATTCAAAGATACTTTTCCAAGAGTGAATATGGATTTCTGGGGAGTTGCGGTGTTGATCACTATTGGACTTCCCCGGTCTCAAGTGTTGTTGTTGGACACGGGCAAAAGACTCGCATTTTCTGCAAATATAAAGAGGGTTAAGGTTTCAGCTTTAGCGGAGACAGTGTTTACATTGACAATAATAAGAAGATCGTCCCTGGGTGGGTTTAAACCACCAACCTTTCAGTTAACAGCCGAACGCGCTCGCCAATTGCGCCACAGAGACTGATGAGAGAAGCTTTTCTCCATTCGCACCTTTCCGGTCAAAAAATAAACATTGCTTGCATTTTCTTGCCAGTTGGCAATATTCCTACTGCTCTGATAGCAAAGAATTACATTTCATTTTTCACAAGCTGTATGAATTTCTTGAAAAACAAGTTGTTGCAGAAAGGAAATAAATTCATGCTTTAAACTAAATCAAGCCCTATGTGGTTGTCCAAGATGGTAGTTTCTGCACAAAAAGACAGGAAGAAAGGCACAGCTGGGATGTGGAGCTAGGATCTCCAGTCAACGAGACAGGTACTTAAACCAACTCAGCTACGGTGCCGGCAGAATTCTCCTCTTTTATAGCCGCTTGGACATACCGCTCTGAGACACCTGCGTTTAGTAAGCACTGAGTCCGCCGGCTGAGCAAGCTGCCTCCTTTACACGGAACAGGAGCCCTGACCGTAAGAGAAATGAAGAGAAATGGCTTTTATTGGGCACTTTTCATGTCCAATGCGCTTGACATCTTCCAAGGAGGACAGAGTTCATTAACGACACTTTTCCTTTCTTTCTTCTTTCTGTACACTTTGATGAAACAAAACGAGAAATCATGTAAGGAAAAATGTCTTTTTTCATGGAGAAAACATGCACCGGGAAATGTTGTGTTTAGAAGAAGTGAGTTAACATGAAAAATGACCTAAGTTACTGGAGCAAATGCTCACCTAGCAAGATCTGCTTTACCACTAGAGAGAAGTAGAGTGAAAGACGTGATCATTTCACGCCGTTGTGGAACGAAACGCTTTTGTCTTGGAATTCTAAATCAATTAGAAATTCAGAGCGACACATAAAGGCTTTGTCTGCTTAAAAGTGATGATTTTTTAAAACTAAAAAAAAAATGTAGAAAACACGTTTCTCACTTAGAAATTTAAGATGGGGGTGGGGTATTACTAGTAGCGGAACTGAACTCACCATGGTGCAATTAATTTACGTGATGGGCTAGTGGTTTAATGGATAACGCGTCTGATTTCGGTTTATAAGATTGTCGATTCGACTTCTACCGGGGTTTTGTGATTCAAATCAGGCTCCTCAGAAATAGATGTACGTTATGTAAATGAACCGCACCTGAAAGCAAACGTTGGGTCTGGGTTCCTTTCTTTCCTGCATGAAATAGCAAATCGTTACAAAAAAAAAACACCAACTAATGTCCAATAGTCCAAAAGTTAGTCATTTAAGTAAACATGAATATACTGTAAGGTCTTGGTACATGGGAGTGGATTTCAACCACAATTAAAAGAAGGGCAAATTATAATTACAGGCTTCAGACACTTTTTCATACAAAAGTGACCAAACACTCCCTAACTTTCAGGTTTGCTTGAACCTGTAACAGAAAAGCGGTTTGAAACTTCCATTCTCTGATGTCACTGTCTCTAAAGTCGGACGTGATGTTTCGCGGATGTGCAGTGTGCCTTTTCTCTTGTCGTGTTCAAGATGAAATGCTGCATAAGCTCCTGACTGGGTGTTCTGTACTGTTCAGATTACCTAGGTGGTGTACAGCTAAAACCCAACTGCATGGTGTGAATTCCAGGTTTGGCACCAGCAGCACCTGCAAACACATCAGCTGACCTCGACATGATTTGAACACGCGACCTTCTGATCTGGAGTCAGACGCGCTACCGTTGCGCCTATCTGGGTGTTCTGTACTGCACTGTTATTTCATTCAGATTACCTATGTGGTGTACAGAGAAAACCTGACTGCATGGTATAATTTCCAGGTTCAGCACCAGCAGCACCTGCAAACACACCAGCTGACCTTGATGTGATTTGAACACACAACCTTCTGATCTGGAGTCAGACGCGCTACCGTTGCGCCACGCGGTCACTCGTGACAAGTCCTTTTAATTCCCCCAAAGAGAATAACAGTAATGCTAGAATAACTAGTATTAAAACTAATAATACTACTGTTAATTCTCTAACAGTAACACTATAATTATAAATAATATTTACATGAATATTAACATTAAAACTAAAACTATCAGTAGCGCTATCATCATTAATACTCACATGAACACTAGCATTAAAACAACCAGTTGTACTCTCATTAATATTGATATGAATACACTAGTATTAGTATTTGTTGCTACCCATGACGTTACATCGCTCTTTGTGATGAACGAGATACACCTAGACGCGCACAGTGACGTGGCGCCTGTCCCCGTGGTTACCATACTTATGATTTATAAACACGGGAAAAAATACATGTAAACTGTTACTTACAGTGCCTTGCGAAAGTATTCGGCCCCCTTGAACTTTTTAACCTTTTGCCACATTTCAGGCTTCAAACATAAAGATATAAATTTTTTATTTTATGTGAAGAATCACCAACAAGTGGGACACAATTGTGAAGTGGAACGAAATCTATTGGATTTTTGAAACTTTTTTAACTAATAAAAAAATGAAAAGTGGGGCGTGCAAAATTATTCGGCCCCCTTGCGTTAATACTTTGTAGAGCCACCTTTTGCTGCGATTACAGCTGCAAGTCGCTTGGGGTATGTCTCTATCAGTTTTGCACATCGAGAGACTGAAATTCTTGCCCATTCTTCCTTGCAAAACAGCTCGAGCTCAGTGAGGTTGGATGGAGAGCGTTTGTGAACAGCAGTTTTCAGCTCTTTCCACAGATTCTCGATTGGATTCAGGTCTGGACTTTGACTTGGCCATTCAAACACCTGGATACGTTTATTTGTGAACCATTCCTTTGTAGATTTTGCTGTATGTTTGGGATCATTGTCTTGTTGGAAGATAAATCTCCGTCCCAGTTTCAGGTCTTGCAGACTCCAACAGGTTTTCATTCAGAATGGTCCTGTATTTGGCTGCATCCATCTTCCCCTCAATTTTAACCATCTTCCCTGTCCCTGCTGAAGAAAAGCAGGCCCAAACCATGATGCTGCCACCACCATGTTTGACAGTGGGGATGGTGTTTTGAGGGTGATGAGCTGTGTTGCTTTTACGCCAAACATATCGTTTTGCATTGTGGCCAAAAAGTTCGATTTTGGTTTCATCTGACCAGAGCACCTTCTTCCACATGTTTGGGGTGTCTCCCAGGTGGCTTGTGGCAAACTTTAGACGAGACTTTTTATGGATATCTTTGAGAAATGGCTTTCTTCTTGCCACTCTTCCATAAAAGCCAGATTTGTGCAGTGTAAGACTGATTGTTGTCCTATGGACAGACTCTCCGACCTCAGCTGTAGTTCTCTGCAGTTCATCCAGAGTGATCATGGGCCTCTTGGCTGCATCTCTGATCAGTCTTCTCCTTGTCTGAGCTGAAAGTTTAGAGGGACGGCCAGGTCTTGGTAGATTTGCAGTGGTCTGATACTCCTTCCATTTCAAGATGATCGCTTGCACAGTGCTCCTTGGGATGTTTGAAGCTTGGGAAATCTTTTTGTATCCAAATCCGGCTTTAAACTTCTCCACAACAGTATTACGGACCTGCCTGGTGTGTTCCTTGGTCTTCATGATGCTCTCTGCGCTTTCAACAGAACCTTGAGACTATCACAGAGCAGGTGCATTTATACAGAGACTTGATTACACACAGGTGGATTCTATTTATCACCATCAGTCATTTAGGAAAACATTGGATCATTCAGAGATCCTCGCTGAACTTCTGGAGTGAGTTTGCTGCACTGAAAGTAAAGGGGCCGAATAATTTTGCACGCCCCACTTTTCATTTTTTTATTAGTTAAAAAAGTTTCAAAAATCCAATAGATTTCGTTCCACTTCACAATTGTGTCCCACTTGTTGGTGATTCTTCACATAAAATAAAAAATTTATATCTTTATGTTTGAAGCTTGAAATGTGGCAAAAGGTTGAAAAGTTCAAGGGGGGCGAATACTTTCGCAAGGCACTGTACATACATTTATCAACTTGGAATATATTTTTTTAGCTCTAGGATACAGTTACCTAAATAATAATAAGAATAATCATTGTTTAATTTCGGTTTGAACATTTTTTACACTAAACACACTGTGGTAATTGATCGATACAGTCTTTATTGACTGTTTTCTAGATATTTAAAACAGGATCAAAAACAGAAAAAGAACCAGTACTCACCAATCGGTGAAGTTAATCGTTTATTCTACGGTTTTTCAATTGAATTAATTGGTTTTCGATAGATAAATGATCAATAACTCTCCTCCGTGCGCACCCTCCCGCGGTCTTGCTCTCTGATCCAGGTGCTCAGGCTGGTGTCTGTGACATTACAGCGCTCTTTCTAACAGAGCAGAGCGCGTCTCCGCTGGAGGAGACTCCTGTCCGGAGCCTGGGGGGCTTTTCTTACAGATATAACATCCCCCCCAAAAAAGAATACACCGGGCTGTGAAGAGAAGCAAATCATAACAGTTGTAAAAGGAGAGTGACAAACCAAGGAATGAAATTCATTAAACAGGAAAAAAAATAGTTTACTTCGCAGATGAATGTGTTACAAGGCGTACCTGTGTGGAGCAGTAGAGAACGAGTACAAGTCCCTGTAATAAGTGCATTTAAATGTTTTAAACGAATCATCAGAGTATAGAAGCCAGGAGGATCAGGAACCTGATCCTGGAGGTTAAAATGTGTATCCTGGTTTTATTTCCAGCCTGCTCTCAGTTCCATAGGTAGTCTGATTATTTAAATTAAATGTATAACTGTTACAATAATTCATCTAATTGTAAATTTATAAGACTGTGAGACACCTGTGAGAGACATATGAGAGCTGGTGATTCCCTGGGCTGGTGTGGAATCACACACAGACAGGTCTTCTTCTGTGTGATCTGAGTCCCACTGCTGAGAGCTACAGACTGGTCAACTGGTCACTACTGTAGACACGGTCATTGGCCCATCGGCTACTAATAATCAATATACAGTGTACTGACCAGAGTGTCACTACTTGTGTTTATTACATTAAAAGATAATTCCACACTCACGTGTGTTAGAAAACATTTATAAAACATGTTTGGAGATTGACATACAGTAAAGAAAGTAATACTGAAGGGCTGGAGGTCCTGGAAAGGGTTAATAGAAGCTTCTTGCTTCTGACCTGGAACAGAGTCCACAGCTGACAGATCAGTGAGTCTTGAGCCCAGTTCACAGAGAGGAGAACCAGGAGCTCTTCTCTGTCTCTAAGTGGCTGTGAGGAAGGAGAAAATGGGGAGATGTGACCTGAGTCCAGGCTGTTCCAGGATTGTCTGAACGTCCTCTGGTTCTGGATTGACGGATAAAAAGAAGTATGGAGCTTCTGTCCGATTGTCTCTGAGCTGTGAATCAGACTGAGAAGAGAATAATGATTTATTATTCTGCCTCTGATAATTTTTCTGTTTGCCAAGTGGTGTTACATCCCCTTCAGAAACTCTGCACAGACTGTCAGAGTGAGAGAAAAGTAGAGAGATGGACAGATAAGAGCACACGCGGTGAGAGATACATATGTCTTGATTTACTTTGAACCAAGTGTTCATTTCCTTTGTGGAACAAGTTGTTTCTGAACTTCAAGAAATTCATACAACTTCTGAAAGATAAAATATAAGTCTTGCTAATCAGGACAGAAGAAATACCGCAAGAAAATATCAGTGATTTTTCTCCTTTTAACGAAAAGTGGAGAAAAACAACGGCAGTGCATCTCCGTCATCTTAATTTAGCTTAATACAAGTATTCACTTCCTTTTCTGTGGATTACAGACTGCGAAAGATGAAATAAAGTTATTGGTTATTCATGGTCAGTGCAGAAGATATACTGCCGGCTGGCAGGAAAATGTCAGTATTTTATAATTCTTTAATTACAAACGTGTGAATGGCAAAAAGCAACGGGAGTGTGTCTCTCTGCAGCTATTAAATGAAGGGCTGGTGGTTCAAACCCACTAAGGGACGAGCTTCAGACTGTTCCGCTGTAACCATAACCTCTGCTAAAACTTGATGGGATTTCTTCGCAAGCCCTCCTGAAATTTGCAGGAAATATGGATTTTACTCGTGTGGAACTACAAGTAAACAATTAAGTACCTGTCAATGTCCAAGAAAACCATTTTCACGTGTGGAATTTTATCTTCAACTGGCTGTCAGGAGAATTCATTTATACACCCGTTGTATCCTTAGCAAAAATATTTTAAAATTAAAACACAGATTTGTTGGAGAACTTGACAATCCTTGACAATCATTATTAAATGAGCATTATACAATTGTGTGTTGATATTTTGTATATGTACCTTAATTGTAATAAAATTAAACATAATTGCTTTGATATGGATGTTCATTTGAAGGATTTGAGGAAACTATCAAGGATCTCAGAACAACCAAAGATACATTTGGGCATCTGCTATTGGTAAAGATTAAAGAGTACTGTAAGTGTGAAGCTTGCACACACACGAGAGAAAAATCAGTTTTAATGTACTTCATTAAACTGATGGTGTGCTTATCAATCGTGCATAAAATGTACATAGCTGAGGATGGTTTCAATCAGTCGATTTCTGGATTAAGGGCCCAGCACGGTTCCGCTGCACCACTCTGCTAACAGATGTCTTAGTGTGATTCAACACAACTACTCTATCTTTGCTTTCTAAAAGTGTGCCCGAGATGGAAAAGTCTAAATGGTAAACGCAGACGTCACTTTGAGCTCTTGGTCTTTTATAGTACAAATCATCACACGCTGCCTTACATGGCGTGTCTTCAAGATCGTTGTGAACCAAACCTTCTGCCAAACTGAATCTTTCGTCGTTAATTCCCAAATCTTCAATGAGAATCAGTGAAACGAAAACCAAGCCCATGTACACACTCGCGTCCTAGCGTGAAAGAAAAATGATGTAAGCATTTGAGAAATAACGAGAGTAGTCTGAACATCTCCAGCCTGTCAACTGCTCTACAAAGAGATCGCTCCCTCTACACCCACTTTATAACGCTGAAAATGATTCAGGAAGCACAGCAAAGTTCTAGAACCAGCGAATGCATCTGCATACATAAAATGTCAATTTTTCAAAAGTAAAATCTTCAGCTTTGAAAGATTGTCATCTATATATTTTCGTTTTTCTCTTTTTTACATAACACGCTTTCGAGAAACAAACTGTCTTGTAATGAAGGCTGCATTAGAAAATGTGTATCTAGCTTTGTTAAATTAAAATCGGCACATCCCAGTGGACAAAAGATGTAGAATATATGGCTATTAAACGCATACTTTAGACGTATAAATGTGCTCTGTAACTGGTCTAGAATGAAATTCAAATATACATATATCATTCTACGTCAATTAGACATCTATGATTATATGTTTATTATACATAAATGGCTGGAGTTATATTATACGGATAAATTTAGAGGACTAATATACATATATAGTTAAAGGCCTATTATACATCAAATAAATATTTTATAGGTGTAGAAACTAGTAAATAAAGCCAATGATTTGTTTTAGAAATGTATTCTTAAAATATACAATTATTCACACCTGAAAAATATGTAGTTCAAATTATACATTATATACAATATTGTAATCAACAAATGGCTAATCATCATAAAAACACAACTAGTAAACTTCAGTTACAAATTCTAGTAACATGGCAATATATATAGTAATGACAAACAAACTAATCACATGATCCCGCTAAAATTTAACTCAAAACCACATTTCGATTCAAATATAAATTTTAACATTTACAACTTCTATATTTCCACGAAAATATAATTAATGCAGCACAAACGCTACTTTCTAAAAAAGACAGAATGAAACTGTTTGTTTTTGTGTTTCATGGTGATCCTCCTCTCGATACTAATGAAATGTTTAATATGATCCCTCGAGAAACAAAAAGGAGTCCATTTCCGCCTGGAATGATTGATGCCCCGTGGTACACTACGAGTTGCGTAAGGCTCTGTAACGCGCAGATGAGAAACTAACCTCTGCTTCTTCATTATATACACAGAGAGCTATATATGCGAACCTACGGGCTCTGTATTTGTTAGCGGTACAAGACCGGACGTGGAGAAATGAAGTGAGGAGGGTGTGTACATTAAAAGGCTCATATCGTCCCTGGAAGGGCTCAAACCACCACCCTTTTGGTTAACAACCAAACCACAAAGACGCATGTACAGCTTAACACTTCTCGGTCTCAGTGAAAGTGATACTCCGTAAAATTTCCAGAGATTCATTTATTTTTAAAGGAAAATCACCAACAGCGGCCGAGATCTACTGGAGTTTTTTCATTCTATACTGCGATTTATGAAGGGTACCCTGTGAAAATACGAGTTTTGACGAGACGGGATGGACATATAAGGTCAAAAAGCTTGGGGAATTGAACTTTAAGGTGAAGACTGCGGGTTCAGTAGCAGCAGAACCTGATCAGTATCAGTTGACTCCGATATACTTTGAAAATGAACTTGGGGATTTAGAGTCAGACGTGCTACCGTTGCACCTTGGGGTACTTAATTTAAAAAAATAGAAAAAACAATCAGTGTTCCTGGATCTGTAATTGAGAACAACACCTGCACAAGAGCTGCGCAGGAAGAATAAAATGTGGTCTGGGAAGAAGAGACTCTCTTTGGAAGAGCTGCGCTCTTCATAGGAGATTTTTTTTTTGTGAAGCTGATTTGTCTCCTTTGGGGAATTCAAAGGTATGGACAGCCGTGACTTCGTGGCGCAACGGTAGCGCGTCTGACTCCAGATCAGAAGGCTGCGTGTTCAAATCACGTCGAGGTCAGCTGTTACTTTTTCAGGTTCTGCTGGTCCTGAACACGGAATTCACACAATGCAGTTGAGTTCTATCTGTACACCACATAGATAATCTAAACAAAATAGAGCAGTACAGGACACGCAGTGTGGAGCTCACACAGGCTTACAGTCCCCAGCATTGGAGTGAGGAGGAAAAAAAGAACTTTGTTTTTTTTTTAAGAGAAAAGGCACAGTTCACATCTGCTTAACATCACGTCCAACTTTAGAGACAGCTACATCAGATAATGGAATCACAGAAGTTTCAGATAACTTTTTTTTTTATACAGGTTCAAGCAAACCTGAAAGTTAATGAGTTTCCGGACACTTTTGTTTTATTAAAAAGTGTCTGAAGCCTGAAAATGTAATTTGAAAAAAAAAACCGCTGTTGGACATTAGCAGGTGCTTTTTGTAACGATTTGCTATTTCATGCTGGAAAACAAAGGAAACAGACCCAACGTTTGCTTTCAGGTGCGGTTCATTACATAATATACATCTATTACTGAGGAGCTATAATAAAATTTACACGAGCCAGGTAGAAGTCGAACCTATAATCTTATGATCCGAAATCAGACGCGTTGTTTATTAAACCGCTGGCATTTCACATGACTTGAATTTCCCCATAGTGTGCTCAGCGCCTCTACTAGTAATGCACCGCTCCGTCTAAAATTTCAAAGTGAGAAACATGTGTTTTCTGATTTTTTATGAGTTTTAAAATATAATCTCTTTAAATCAGACAAGGGGTTTATGTTTCGCACTGAAATTCCGATTGACTGAGAATTCAAAGAAAGACTGTTTTCTTCCACAACACCGTATAATTATCACATCCACCAGACTCCCCAACCTCTCCAGACCTTGCTGGGTGAGCAATTGCTCTGATAAATTAGGTCACGTACCATGTTAAATCATTTCTTCTCAACACAACATTTCCTGGTGCACGTTTTCTCTATGAAAAAAAAAAGACATTTTTCCCTTGCACGATTTCTCGTTTTTTATCAAAGCGTACAGAAATAAAAAAGAAGAAGAAATAGTGTCGCAAAAGAACTCTATCGCCCTTGGGAGATGTCAAACGCATTGGACATGAAAATGCCAGATAAAAGCCAGTTCTCTTCGTTTCTCAGTGTCGGGGCTGCTATGTAAAAGAGGCAATTTGCTCTGAGCGCAGGTTCAGCGCTTACTGAACGCAGATGTCTCAGAGCGGTGTGTCCAAGTGGCTGTAAAAGGTGATGGTTGTCCTGTCACCGTAGCCTAGTTGGATAAAGCGCTTCTCTATTAACCAAAAGAACCGAGATTCAAATCCCAGCCGTGTCTTTCTTCCTATCTTGTAGTACAGAACGTATCATTTCGGGCAATCACAAAGGGCTTAATTTCGTTAAATGCAGGTGTTCATTTTCTTTCTGGAAAACTTTTTTTCCGTTTTTGATGAAATTCACACAGCTTGCGAAAAATGAAATTCAATTCTTGGTTATCAGTGCAGAAGAAATATTACCGGCTGGCAAAATAAACGGTAAGATTATTATTTTTTAACCGAAAACTTGTGATTCGATAGAAGAATCCGCCAGTCAGTCTCTGTGGCGCAATCGGTTAGCGCGTTCGGCTGTTAACTGAAAGGTTGGTGGTTCGAGTCCACCCAGCAATGGGATTCTTCTGCAATGTAAATGTTGTCTGAAATCAATTGGATTTCTCGGCGAAACCATAACCATTTTAATATTTGCAGGAAATGCGAGTGTTTAACACGTGTCAGGGTCACCGGGAAATGTCCAATAATGCCCAACATTGCAACTCCCCAGAAAACCATATTCACTCAAAAAAAATTATCGTTGAATCTTCATTTATACTCCAGTTGAATCCTCTGCTGAAATATTTTAAAAATACAATGCAGGTTTGTTTGAGAACTTGACAAGCATTGTTACGATAGCACTGTGCAGTTGGATTTTGATATTTTGACATATTTACCTTAATTTTAAACATAAATACTATACAGTCTATTGTATTTTTAAAATAAGTTAGCCGAGGATGCAAAGGGGTGAAAGGGAAAGGTCAGAAGGTATAGTAAAAACAAGGTTAGGATTGGTGGAGGTGGTAGGGGTGTTGATCGTTTTTCTCTGTAGAGGATGATTGAGTTTTTTATCCTTCTCTGAAGTGAGAAATTGGAAGAGTTGGGAGTTGAGGGATCTGATGAGGTTAGTTATAAAAGGAAGTTGATGTGGAGCTGTTAGCCGTAAAACTTCCTAACGTCTTTAAACTGCAGTAAGCAAAGATAAAGGAAATTATCTTTGCTTACTGCCCTGTCTTTCTCACACCTGAAGAAGGCTCCACGGCCAACACGTTATGTTTCCTTTCTTCTCTTTTCAGCATGGAATAATCCTTTACTTTTTCCTTTGCAGCCTACGCATGCTGACACAGCTACCCACCTGATATATAACATTCCTATAATCACAACTATGAATGTCCAATGTGGGTATTTTTTCCATTATTATTTATTTTGGCATTGAAGCATATTTTATGTAATACAGAAGTGTCATAATCACTGAAAAACATATTTTTTCATTTAGAAAGAATTAAAAAAATATAAATCACTATGAATTACATTTAGCCTGTTCTGATCTAGGTTTTCTATATACTTTAACATGCCATGTTCAGAATGTCACAACGCAGAAATGCAACAGTGAAGTTTTGTCATTACAAATGTTCGTGGTGAGTGATTTTGTCTCTCTTACCTTAGTGTCAGTGTTTTGGTAATGAGGAAGGAGGGAAAAAGTAATTCAGCAGAAGGGGTGCTATTTTGTTGACTATAAATCCTCACATGCCATGTTCAGAGGGTCATATTAAAAAAAGGTACAGTAAATTTTCTTATAGTTCATGATTTTCATAATTTGTTACATTGTGTCTCACACCTTTGTGTCAGAATACTGAGATGTTTTTTTTTTAAACAGGGGCCATCGCAATACAACAGAAAGAGCAATTAGCTTTTCCCTATGAATTCTCTCATGCCATATTCAGAAGGTCATATCTTAAAAATGGTACAGCAACATTTCCTGAAGTTCAGGATTTTGAGAGTCTGTTACATTGTGTCTCACACCTCATTGGCAGAATTGTGAGACAATTTTATAATCAGGAGGGAGGGTCATAGCAATACGCAGAAAGTGTCATCACCCTTTGCTCATCCTCCGTTAACCATATATTCTCATATGCCATGTTCTAAATGTCCCATTGTAAACTGCTATAATAACATTTCTTGCAAAATGCAAGATTTTAAGACTTTGAGAATTCACGTTTTGCCTTTGTCTTATTTACTTGTTGTCTAACATGCCAGTTTGTGTTATTGTGAGTTTTGAAAATTGGTTTTCGATTTTCTGAAATGTGTTTCATACAAAAATGCAATTTGGATAATCATTACTTACATATTCCCCTTTACTGAGGATATGTGCAGTAATCCACTCGGATTAGTATTTTTAAAAATGACTATAGAGAGCCATCTACAGGCGAAAGGCGGCATAACATCACAGCAGCAGCACTGGAACGAAAAACGCGAATAAGAAGCTGGCGAATAAGCAGCCAACTTCAGCCTCGTTAATACAATAGGATTGGGTGAGGTAGAAAAATATTTCTTCCTCTGAATCCTAACATTTTTGTAGGTGTTCTAGGACTTCTCGTTTCAGATAAAGCTGCCAATACATCACTTATTTCTACTCCATCAATATCAGCAGTGTTATCAGTACTGAGCCCTAAGTGTGGGTCCTGTCATCATAGAAAAACTTGAACGTATCAACTGCATTCACCTGAAAAAATCTGATAAAATTGAAAAATACATCGGAAACAAATTTACAGATCCAGAAGAGACTCATCATGAGACTCAAAACAGACCTGTTTTTAATTCTTTCCAGGAGGAAAGATTATTCAGATGCAAACATGGGTCCAAAATCAATGTACTCACCTATCTGTGTTGCTTCTTCAAATCCTTCAACTGAACGTCGGTATTAAGGGATGATATCATACAAATTTTGGTTTTCTTTTAAAGCACTTTTTAAAAAAAATATGAGCCTCTATTATAGTTGTCTTGGATGTTTCGCAAGGTATAATAGACCCCCTTGTGCCCTCTGCTAAAATATTATAAAATACAACAATCTTTATATATATATAGAACAGCATTTATGGTTACATCTATATTAAAATTAAGATAAATATACAAAAGTATTGAAATACAAATGTACAGTCCTAACATAATCATGCTGTCCAACTGTCTTTTTTGCTTTTCAAGTTCTCCAACAAATCTGTATTGTAATTTTAAATATTTTAACTAAGGGTGCAACGAGAGTATAAATGAATTCTCCCGCCAGCCATTTGAAGGTCAAAGTCCATGGCTGAATATGATTCCCTTGAATGCTGGCCATGACTGGTCATTCCCAGTGATAATGACTAATGTACTCACTTGTTTACTTGTTGTAGTTTGACACACAAAACAACTGCATTTCCTGCAAATATCAAGTGGATTAAGGTTTTACTAAGGAATCCAATTAAGTAGAATAATGAGAAATGGGCTCGAACCACTAACCTTTCAATTAACAGCTCCCAGAGACTCACGTGCAACCCTTTTCTCCATTTGCAAGCTTTTGGTAAAAAAAAAAGACTTTATTCTTGCCGGCCTGTAATATTTGTTTTGCACTGATAAGCAAGATCTGTGTTTCATCTTTCGCAAGCTGTATGAATTTCATGAAAAGCAAGTTGTTCTAGAAAGAAAATGAAAACTTGCATTTAACAAAATCAAGCCGCACGTGATCATCCATAGTGATACATTCTATAAGACAAGACAGGAAGAGAGGCACCACTGGGATTTGAACTCAAGATCTCCTGTTTAATAGGAAAACGCATTAACTAAATCAGCCAAAGTGCTGTCAGAGTATTAACATCATGTCTGATGTCAGTGATTGCAGCTGACGAGGAGGATCGCTGGAGGACAGTTCACTGTGAACAAGTCAGCCTGCATAATGAGGGGAAGAGACCAGCCTCTGTGATGCACTATAGAGTTACACTAACCTTCTGCCCTACTGTTCTCTGCTGCATTCTACCCTAGCAGATAAATATTGGTTTCCATGCGTGTAAGGTTTCTTTTTTTTGTCAAATATTTTCAAGCATATTTTTGCTGTTGAAAATAAGTTGTTTGTGGTTTTGAGTGTTGTGTTCCTCTTCCTTTAGTGTCACCCAAAGTGATACATTGTGCTTCGGCAATTCTTCGGGCTATAGTGTTTAGAGGAGTTCAGTTGAATTAGTTTGCATAGATAAAGTATTTATTTTCCTTTTAATCCTTTAAAGCATATTACATTGTCAATACATTGTATCTTTCTTCCTACTAATTGTCATCATTTTTTTTCTGGCTTGATCTCGTAATCAGATATTTCAGAATCTTCCTTAAAAACTAGTAAAAGAAGTGGGACACATTCATGCACACTAAAAAATATGAAAGGGTAGCAGGACACAGTAACCACAAAACATCTTGTAGATTATGAATGTGCCTAAAATATTTCAGTACTTTAGAGGGTTCTGCCATTTTAGATGTTGTACTGTGCCTGTCTGATTTATCAAACGTGTCATTTAAATCTCACATCATTTCTATATCAGTCTCAGGGCCTTGCAGTAAAGATTGCAATTCATCCCAAAATGCCAAGTTTCCCACTGTTGATACGTACAAAGAAATTAATGTACATTTTCCCCCAAAATCAACCAATTTAAAAATCAAATGCATCCCTCCTCATCTGCAGTTGGAGAGAATAATGTCAGAATAAATACAGGTTTAAAAGTCAGGAGCATTGATAGTCCTATTTAAAAATTTTGCTAAAATGCTCACAATATATTAAAAAGTTCTATAAAATGCAAAAATAATTAAAACATATTAAAACAAGGTAAAAAGAAATGATACAGTTATAAAGATCAGGAATTATCAATTTGAAGTTACAAACCACTTACAATATGCCAAAAATGGCAAGAATATGTAAAACAGGTGTATATTTTTTAAAAAAACAAGTTAAAATAAATACTAAATACTTTTAAAATTCAGGAATGTGATTGGTCAGATGCTTACGATGAGTGTTGTTGGTGTTTCGTGTGATTTAGCGAATTGAAAAAATATTCCATTTTAAAACGGCAGTAGCTCGTATGAAAAAAATAGTTCGTAAGTATCTTTGTTGTAACAGCTGCGCCAGAACTAGTGTATTCATATTCAGCAGAAAAATACCTGAACTTGACTGGTTTATATTCAGTTATGTGCGTTGGGAACAAAAGGGAGACTTACTGTACGTGGATTTTATTAGGTTTTAGGAATCAGAAAATGTATTTTTACACGTTTATGCCTACGAGCAAAAATAACTTCCTGCTTTCAGCACTTTTATTGTTTCTGCTTGTAACCTCGAACAGAGAAACCCAGTACTGACTCTGGGATTTAAGAGGCATGTATGAAGACAGTAAAGGTGAGTTTGTTGTTTTTTTTCCCCCGCTGAAGAGTATGAAGGCGGTGTGACGAGTCTGGAGGGAGGAGACGCGCATTCCGCACGGGGAGCGCAGAGCAATGAGTTTCACCTGCAGCTCGCCGAGTCCTGTCCTATATAACCGCTGAGCCCGGACACACAGAGTCTCCAGCCAGTGTTGGAGACGCACTATGTTAATAGTTTTTTTTTAAGAAGAAGTCGGTGTTCTTTCGCTATTATTAGTATTATAATTGTTATTATTATTATTGAATTATTTGAGTTAGTGGTTACTGTGCTAGACCGGCGCGAATACCGCTTCTGTTTCTTTTCTCTGCTCAAACACTGCTGGGCAAAGCTTAAATTAAAACCCTTTTTCTGAAACATTGAGTGTGAGGGGTAACAGGTGGAGGTAGTCCGTATCGAGGTCACCGGGGGAGGTACTCCTGTCTCCCCAGGTGACACTTTTTATATTTGAGATAACGTTTGTTTGAAACCGCTCTACAAATTTTCTCACATGCACGTATTCTCCAATATCACCACAACAAAACCATAAAGTTTGTTTCCACAGACATGACACTACTATGCAATAAACCAATAAATTAATGAACTAGCAGAATCCCAATAAAAACACCTGGCCAGCCCAGCGTGTCAGTATCAGTTTCTTATCAGTGCTCCTTTTTTTCCACACCAGAAGTTAACTGAGGTTTTGTTTTCATTGCATAACAGCAGATAAAGGCTCTCTAGCAGTGTCTAAAGGTTTTTATAGCAATTGCAATGGTTTTTATTCTTATTTTCATGATTTTGTATTAATTTATTAATGTCATTCCAGGTCCAGTCTTCACAAAACATGATGTAGAATTTTTTCTAATTGATCAATTTGTCCCAGATTTTTATCCAATCTAGTAGTTACCTAGAACAAGGTTTTCAAATCATTCCCAGGCCCTTGACATGCATATAGTTGAAAAATATGACCTCTGAAGACCAAAAAAACATGTTCACCAGCTGTTTTTTTTTCATATGTTTGTCTGCTGAGTGGGCACATTAAGAAATTTGACTATTCACACTCAAAGCCAAGGGGGCTAGCTTCAATTTAAGACCTGAACCAGGCTCCTGCTATGTTCTGCTGCAGAGATATAACAAATGTTTAAGGGGGAGGAAATTCCAGGCAGACATTGTCTAAATATGTCAATGTTGTTAAGTGTTTGAAGCCCAAATAAAGGGCTGTTTTGGATGAAAGCAGTAGATTGGGTCTGATCAAGCTCGTTACTGACCTCACTCACGCAAACTCCATACACGGTATTCGGGACTACGTGCGGTAAAGAGAAGAGTGCCCCCTTCTGATATATCAAGAATACACATAACTATGGAAGCCCGTCTCACCAGGGAGTGAAAAAAACCGTGCTATGGTATCTCATATTTGCAACTTCGAAATTATCCCCATTTAACTGTCTGCCCTTCTCTTATTGTAAGGGATTTGGTTTCTAGGGCTTGTACCCCTGCCACTCCCACCCTAGTTCATGCCTCACTGTATAGGCTCGAACCCAGGTCTTGCCCACTAAGCTAAAGACCTTCGAGTAAAAAAAGAATTGTACCAGAATTGTTTTGGATAGATTTGTGAAATGTTATTGTTAAATACATAACTCACCAGAGCTGTTTTTTAAACAAAATAAATAAAAAAGCAATAGGGCTGGAGTTTATAGACTGTGATTCAAATACGAGAGTAGGAGAGGAGGGGACTAGTTCAGGAGCACAACCGGCCCTCCCCTGCCCAATTCCACAGCAGGCTCTGTTGTACCCCAATGTGGAGTTCAGCTATTGATCACTCAGCTGAGAGATGAGCCCTGGGAATATGGGGCAAATACAGGAGATACACATGACTCGAGAGAGAGTTTTTATCCCTAAGGGATAACTTGTTTTACAATGGCAGACAATATAATGAAACAAAACCTCTGTTCTGCTGCTCCAGGCTGGTTCCACTGGGAACAAGTGGATCTAGGAGCTCATGAACAGCAATTGGCCCAGAGGGCAAAAGATGTAGAATATAAGTCTATTAAACGAATACCTTAGACGTATAAATGTGGTCCGTAATTTGTCTAGAATGAAATTCTAATATACGTATATTGTTATACGTCAATTATACATCTATGATTATATGTTCATTATATATAAATGGTTGGAGTTCTATTATACAGATAACTTTAGAGGACTATTATACATCAAAGAGATTTTAAATCAAGGCATAAATCAAGCCAATGACTTAGTGTAGGAATTTGTTAATTTTCAGAATAATCAAACACCTGAAAAATATGTAGTTCAAATTATACATGATATACAATATTGTAATCAACAAAGGCTAATTATAAAAAGACACAACTAGTGAACTTTAGCTACAAATTCTTGTAACATGGCAATATAAATAGTAAAGACAAACACAAACTAATTACCTGAACATGCTAATATTTAAGTCAAAAACACATTTCAATTCAGATGTAAATTTTGAAACGTATAACTTCTATATTTCCAAGAAAATATGATTACAATGTGAAGTTAAGACCAATTTTTACTGTTCACCATTTGCAAAGCCCTCTCTTATTGTCCTAACAGTTAGAACCAGCAACTTATCATTTTCAGTGTCCATACTTCCAGGCCCCCTGCCTTGCGTACGCAATCTTCAAACAAAGCATTTTGTGCTCCTTTATTTCATTTTCTGTTGTTGTTGGGTGGGACTTCAGCACTGCAGCTAGGAGAAAATTTTATAATATTAGTACTCAAATAAATTATGATTAATCTCAAGAAAGAACCATTAAGGTTTACTAAGCTCAAAGCTTAATCAGTGTATTAAGTTTAGCTTGCATCATAATAATGGACCAATAGTCTGTCCTAATTAAAGAGTACCCAAAGTTTGAAAGTACAACATAAAATAAGAGTACCTTTAATTACTCTATAAAGATTTGTCTCTCCCAGGCCCCTCTTTTGTCGTTGATCTTTCCAGTTTATGCCAGCGAAGTTGAATTCCATCATCAGTTCATTTGTCATTTGTCTGAAAAACAAATTCTCACTGAGCTTAGATGTTTTTCAAGTGAGTTTCCAGTCAATGTTTTTTTACTCAAATATTTAGGATCAAATGTACTACTGTAATCCTTATACTTTAAAAGACAGTTTTGCAGCTTTACACCTTGCAAATTCAGTGCTTAGCACATAGGTATCTATAAACTAAATTTTGTGCATATTTTAACTTGATCAAAGTAAAAATGTAATGTAAAAACATCTTAAAAATCAATAAGCAATACCTTGACAACACTGTGAACACTCCCTCTGACATCACTGCCACCTACTCTCCAAAGTTGGTTTATTTGGAAATAATATATTTGAAATAATATTAGAAGTTTTTTTACTACTGGATCTTCATCAATCAACTAATCAGACATACACATTACCCATGACTACTCAATGGAACTAACACATTTTTACATATTAACTGCACTTTTCTGCAGTATTTGCTTAGAATACAAAGTCACCATATTTCAAAGTTAAATTGTAGTAACGTTTTAGAACATAGAACATTATGTAAAACACTTTATTTTGGCATTAAAAGATAAGTAATATTATACATTATAAACTAAAAATAAGAAAGTATGCCAGAGATGGATCCTATTAATCAAATGTAGGCTGTCAAATTATGACCCATCTGTAACCTAGAATACTAGTGAATATTTTCTACACCAGAGAGAATATACAGTAATATCATACCAGCAGCAAGGACTCACTCGTGTGTACAGAACTCATCCATTGTGCTCAGCCTCTTGATGTGGAACTGGGAGTCTAACGGTTCTGTACACCTTCCCACACATCTCAGTTCATCTCTGATCTCCATCAGGAGACCCAATACCCACTTCTGAAGTCATTCACATTTTGTATCAACATTTGAAAGGAATTGGATCAGGATTTTCTTATACTATTGTTATATTAGCATTACTGTAGTGTTGCTAATGTGCTACATGCAATTTATAATCTTACAAGTTCCCACATTTGTAGTTGATTTTATGTGGTCTTCTCTTTCAAACTATTTTATGTGCCATTTATTGCTTATTAAAATACTATTTTTAATCAAAATAATATTAAGTAAGACCTGTAAGTAGTATAAAGCGACGCCTTTCGTCAAACTTTTTGACAGATACCATGCCCCCTTTTTCAGCCAATGGGAGGCTGTGGTGGGCGGATGTCCAGCCCCCTTTTCAACCAATGGTGTGTTGTTATGGTCAGCTGTCCCTCCCTCCACCCGAGCCAATGGTGTGTCATTGTGGAGCGGATGTCCCGCCTTCCCCCACTGAGCAGTCCTGAGCCTCAAGGTCCAAATACCCGCCACCGCATTCCCCTCGAAAAAGCACATATTAGTGACGAGGGTTGGAAGGCGATCATGTCTGCCACGGGGTTGAGCGCGCTCTATTATAACCCTAAGGAAGCGGGGAGTTACGGCAGCGTGGGGAGTCTGTTGAGGGCCATGACTTCCCCAGGTGTGAGCGCCACGTGTGGCGGCGTGTGAGCTTTAAGAGAAACAGGATGCTGGTACCTGAAATGGACTGGCAGTGGCAGGCCGACTTGGTGAACATGAGAGACTACAGTGAGTTCAACGATGGTTTGGCGACGTATATATACGTATAGACGTAATTTCGCCGTAAATATACGTATATTCGACGAATCAATGCCCACTGGGAAGACCCTTTTGACAGTCTTTAAAAGCTTATGCTTTCTCTTCAGGGTCCCAAACTGCTAAGCAGATAACGGTATGTTCCCTTTCAAGGTGTTCAAGGTGATTTTAGCTATTGCCTGTACAAGATCACCTGAAGCCCCACAGAGAATAGGTTTCCGCTGACTGGGGCTGGCTTTCACCAGAAAATGTAAGAGTCAGGTTTCACTGAACTCGTGAAGACATGTCGACGGACCGAATGTGTTTTTTTTTTACTGAGTCTATGGTTGCAAGATCACTGACTTTAATTTTTTTTTTTAAATACATAAGACGTGGGTACATCTGGGGGGGAAAGACTTGTTCGCAAGCGATAGTCTTCTGGGGTGTCGGCATTTAAATCCACCAACAAGTAACCGAAAGGTTTTTTAGTAGCGTCATTGAACGCTTCCAAATAAAATTTGGCTTTACCAGGGTACATCTGCCGGGACAGGGTTATAATCTGTAGTTTATCTCTAGGGTTTTTAAACAGCACCATGGAATTTGTATCTAACGCTACGGTTCTACTTTTCCGGCTTTGACAAAACACATTTTGGATGATATACATGATCATATACATGATGCTGAGGTTTCGGTGGTGTACGTATTTGGTTAAAGCTTTTTCTATCTCATTATTTTCACACGCAGACTCCATCAAATCATCAACTATAATCAAATTTACTCTACCCGGTGGCAGTAGCTGGTCGTCGGAAAACGACGTCGGTAGTCCTTCTATAAACTGAATGTATGGAAATTTCACAAGCAACTCAGCGGATAGAGGTTGCCAGCAGCTGTAACACCAGACTATGTTTTCGGGTTTACGAGTCATAACGGTATCACCGTTCTCCAAGAGCTGTTTTATAAAATAACTTTTACCGCAATTCGAGGGTCTGGACAAAATGCTTGAAAAAGGGTGTTTTAACCTGACATCCATCGTGTTAATATCCGTAGGGCAATGATGTCAAATTTTCTTGCAGCACCCGCTTGTCGTACACCACCTTTTGGGTTTTCTTTAAGGTCCGGCTCTCAATGTGCCAATCCTTTTTAACACGCACGATCATCGGCTGTTGAATAGAAATGTTTAAATTCCCGGCACTCAGCATAAGGGTTAACGCCATAGTCAAAAACCAAGTCCCGCAGACTCTCAAAGTTAACATTTTCACCATTATTACGCTCAATGTGAACAGGCTTTCCCACCAGACAGCTTGTACCCATACGACTTGGGCCCTGTTGATACAAACTTGATGTGTTGTCCAGCATCGATTTCGCTGGTCAGCTCATGATATGGCGTAAATAAGTACCTGAACAATTAATCGGGGTTTCTCACAATGGTGGTCTGTGGTAAATTGTCTCTTTGTCTGTACTTCCCCCCACAAACTGTTCAAGGCAATTTTTGAAAGCTGTCTTTTGGCCGGATTCTTTTTAATGTTGCCGGGGTCCAGCCGGACACCCTCTTTTTCATAATATTCGCTGATATATCTTTGTTGTTTCGCAACATCCGTACACCACTCTGGAAACCCCGAAGCTCCCTGTTTCCCTTTCAGATGCAGTTTGATGTAGTCGGTAAAAAGATCGTGTGAGGCCTTTTCGAAATGCCTAATTTCGTACATTTTACACACTCTATACCCCAGATCTAAGGCCATCTGTAATTCCGGGGTGCACCAGACACCAGTCAAGGCGCGATCTTCATCACTGTGCTCACAGGGGGTGGTCTGTTTTGTTTCACCACATGTACGACAGTGTTGACAGTTTTTTGTCAATTTTGGTTGGAAGAACTGGAAAGTACAAACGTCTGGGTGGGTAAACTTTCACCTTCACTAAACCGAAATACCGTTTTAAATCTCCAAAGTTGTTATATATTATTCGGGGGTGCCCCAGTGGGTATTTTTTATTTTTTAGTTTTGTTCACAAACGGATACAGACTGGTGAAATCATAGTAATGAATTTTTTCACCGGGCTGCGCTGTGTAATACAAACAAATCGCATTTGTTCTCCCCCCAAAAAGCGACTCATGCGGTTGCAGAGGCTCTGGTAACTGCGCAGCTGTTAGAAATTTACCCAAGTCTCCATTTTCAACAAGCATGTCTCTGAACTCTTGCTCCCACGAAACACGCACGTTAAAACCTCATTTTGAGAAAATTAATTTTAACCATCGTCTTTCTGTACAACCAGCCAAAAGTAGTGTTTGTCAGCGGATTAAAATCGTTTTCACAATAACAAATGCTACAACCGTGAAAAAAACAACCGTTGAACTCAAAGGCTGTCGGCACTCCGTCAATTACAGCATAACCATCCACAAAATATGGGCCAACCTTGAACTCACCGGCCGTGGTTAACGCGTGTTGGATTTTAACGGGCTCTGTGTGTTCGATGTACATAAGCCATTGAATGCTGGGTGTAGAAAATCATTTTTGCTGCCGGTGGTAATTTTCATGGGGTAGCAACGCAATCGTCTCTTCCTGTAAAAACATAAGTCTGAACATAGCCATGCAGACACTAGCGATGGTCACAAACTGAAAGGGGTCGATGCACACAACGCAGGCGGCCCCTGACTCAGTCACGCGTGTCTGTCTGGTCATATTCATGACCTCGTCCCGAAACCTGATACAGCCTTCTCTTAGAATTGCCACATCCAACTGGCAGTAACGTTTCAACTCTCTGTAAGTTAAACACACTTCCCCTGCATTGTTCTTACCAAACCAAAAACTCGGCTTTCTCGCTCGGCAGCATGTAGTTAACGCCGTAAAGTTCTGGCGGCGGCATCGGTCCGACATAATTTTGGTTTTCTGAAGTGTTCATCAAGTGTGGAAAATTCCCCTTAGCCCCAGGGAACCCCATGGCGGCCGGCAGTTTGCTTAATTTCATAGGTAGAACGTTTAAAGAATCGATAAATCTGATGTTCAGAGCTTTTACAGTCATACACATTATCTTGCCACCCTGATTAATTAGTTCAACGTCCATCTTTTCAGCTAACAACTGTCTGATTACTAGGTAATTGTCATATCCCTTGCCATTGTGCGATATGAACGTATGGTTTTCAAAACGTCTATCAATAAATTTACACACAAAATCCTTTAGACAAGTTTCACCATAAAATTCCCAGCTTCGTTTATTGTCAATATGAAGGGCGTGGACGTAATTTGGTATGTGTGTCCCCGTTTCTTGCTTGCATTCAAAGTCGAAAAAAATGTACTTGTTTGAAATTTAGGGGTTGTCCAAAGGCGGTATGTAGCACAAATCTGTGTCTGGGGTGTCGATCACGTTGTTACAACGCGAGCAGTTTCTCTTTACATTTGGGACTTGCGAGGTTATAAACCCCACATTTCTCACAAAAGACCCTGCGCTCACACTTACTCACACCCGTCGCCGCATTCCGCAAGTGTCTCGCCAAACACTGAGAGCTACGACAAAAGACCTTACAGGCCGGGCAATTCTGAATTTCGGCATCAATTTTGCAACAGTGGGGATCTAAACAGGTTTTACAAGCTTTAACACAGGCATGTGCGTTCTTGTGGCTATACGCCGCATGGCAGTTAGTGCAAAAATACGCCGCCCCCACAAAAGCTTTAATATTTAAAACCCCATAAAAATGCTCTTCATGCAGTAGAACAAAAAGTATTTTAGAAATTTGGTGGTGTGGGCCCCGTTGTAAAATATTTCCAATCACCCTGGTCGTGGTACAAAATTTTAATGACCACCTTTAAATGTTTTTCAAAAGCGGTAATGTCTGACAAACTAATTTTCCGATTCTCTGGAAAACCCAACTCTTTGTGCATTCGTTTAGCGCCCTGTAACATTTCCCCATCGGTACAACCCTCATTCAACAAACCGTACACACACCCGGCGAAACACAGATTACCGTCCGTGTAATGTAAGTCGATAAGGTGCGCTTTTTTCTGAGCAATTACCCGGCTGTACAGAACGGATTTAAATCTTCGGCGGGCACCCCCCTGCATATTCCTAACTATCGTCACCACTAAGCGGTGGCTATCATTGGTGAGAACCTCTGTGTGGCTCTGTAAGAGGTCCGAGATGTGGCTTAAAAAATCGGCAGCATTTAATTCTCCGGGATGTCTCCTGCGTGAGAACAAGGGCTTGTTAAAACCACCCGCAGTCAAACGCAGCTATACAAAATCATTTGCCCCGATGTTTGGAGAAAGTTCATCCAATATTCTCTGGACTGCACCATGCACAGCGTCTATAGCCTGTACATACGAGGTTATTCTGTCGAGATTAACAAAACGAAATTCTTCATGGTGCTCTGTTGCTCTAAAATTATTATAAGACCTGTTATAACTATGTATACGCTCCAGGAAAACTAAGGGGTCTCTATTCGCCCCTGCACCGCCACTAACCTGATTCAGATCGTTCAGTACAACCGGTTCTCGGTTACCGACATCCTGTTCTGCTACAACAACCTCGGGCCTTAAGTTATTTTCTACCACGGCATTCTCATTGTGTGGTTCGGGCGGCCCTTGGGAAATCTGATGCCTCTCTCTGAATCTTTGACGACGCAACAAACATGCTTTTGCCAGTTTAATTCTTTTATTTATGTACAAACGCTTGCTGTTGGCAAGTGCTCGGTCTTTTAAACACTTTTTAGACCGCATGTTTAGTCATTTATCACCGGGGTTTTGCACCAATGAAGCATGAAATATCATCATCATGGTCTGAAATCCTGAGCTTAGAGCGGCATCTTCTGTAGAAATTATATCTAAGAGGTTAGCGATGAAAACCTGGATCTGTTTTGGAAACAAGGTCTGTACACCGGCTAAAACCGCTCTTAGATGCTCTAAAGCTAGTTTTTTGGCAACCTCATTACTGATCGCCGTTGATAGTGACTGTGTAATACCGCGCACTGAATCTAGCACATCACCCAACACCAAGTCTTTAGGCGCGTTATGATTTTTCTCCGCAGGCTTGACACGTCTGGCTTTGGTCAGGGTCTTAACAGCCGTCTCCGATGCAGTCACCACCTTAGGGTCCAACGTTTCCGCCACATTTGTTTCGCCGCTCGTCGATACAGCGGCTGTGTGAAAAAATAAAAGATTTTTTATTACCACGCCAATAATCCACATCTCAAAATCAGAAAACTACACGGTGTTAAAAATAAAAGACTTTTCAACACAACAATCAATGAAATCTAAACTGTTAAAATCAGAAAACTACGATAACTATGATAAAAACGCCACACATGTGGTGCATCCTTACACACAGGGCTGCAGGTGAACGGAACAAGTTACACGGACATGTTGTTACACCGGTTTCCTTTACGGCTGTGGTGGCGCTACTGGGTCAAGCGGCGTGGTTAACGGCCTATAGACCCGGGCACAGACCAGTCGCTTTTAACTTTAAAAGCTAAGCAGTTTTAAAATAAGGTTTTTTAACACTCCCAAACAGAAAACAACACTGGGGGGTTCTACAGTGTGTATTCCAAAATACAGCGTCTTTTGCACAGAACCTGTGGTAACACCATCCCGCTGATTACGCAGGCAAATTTTTTTGCCCTGCTAGATCAGATCGCCCAGTGTGGTTCGCATGGCTTTAGACACGGGGAGCGGAAGGGGTTTATGAATGCTTTTTCAGATGCCGCAAAGTTTCTCAGCAATGTTGGGGTGGTGGTTACGTGTACCGAACTAATTTTCCGCACCAACATTTAATTGTTGAATGCAAACAGGAGCCAGTAACGCGTGTGTGCTGCGTTGTTTCAGTGTTTGAAAACCCCCACGTGAAATAAAGCGGTTCACATTTCACATACTTGCAAACTGGAGTCTGTAACTTGTGTAAAAAGTGCTGCTGCGCTGTTTCTGTGTTTGAAAACCCCCTGTTGAAATAAAGCGGTTCACATTTCACATGGTGTTTGTCCTGCGAATTCTTTCCGTGAGACTTTACGCAGTCAGTGTGTGTGTGTGTGCTTGCACCCCTGCTGCTTTTGAGACTCAGCTTGTGCAGCGTATAAGCAGCCTGGCCGGACAACCACTCGGCCACCCGGCCACGGCTAGCTAGCGCCGCTCACACCCCGGGATCTCGCGGCCCGCACCAGACTCCCTGCGCCGCCGTAACTACCCGATTTCCTAGGGTTATAATAGAGCGCACTCAACCCCACGGCAGACATGGTCCCCTTACAAACCAATACACACTTTCACACACCTAAAGCGAGGGATGCACTGCCTTGGGGCTTTGGGACCCTGAGGCTCCGGACCGACCGGCTGGGGGGGAGGCGGGAGTTCCAACAACGACACACCATTGGCTCCTGAGGGGGTGGGACATGCACAAATAACAACACGCCATTGGCTGGCAAGGGGGCGGGACAGCCAACCACCGCAGACTACCATTGGCTGGAAAAGGGGGCGTGGTACCTGTCAAAAGTTTGACGAAAGGTGTCGCTTTATACTACTAACAGGTCTGTTTTGAGTCTCATGATGATTCTCTTCTGGATCTGAAAAAAAACAAGCAAATTTGTTTCCGATGTATTTTTCAATTTTATCAGATTTTTTCAGGTGAATGCAGTCGATACATTCAAGTTTTTATATGATGACAGGACCTACACTTAGGGCTCAGTACTGATAACACTGCTGATATTGATAGAGTCGAAATAAGTGATGTATTGGCAGCTTTATCTGAGGCGAGAAGTCCTAGAACACCTACAAAAATGTTTGGATTCAGAGGAAGAAATATTTTTCTACCTCACCCAATCCTATTGCATTACCGAGGCTGAAGTTGGCTGCTTATTCGCCAGCTTCTTATTCGCGTTTTTTGTTCCACCTTAAATGCTGCTGCTGTGATGTTATGCCGCCTTTCGCCTGTAGATGGCTCTCTATAGTAATTTTTAAAAATACTAATCCGAGTGGATTACTGCACATATCCTCAGTAAAGGGGAATATGTAAGTAATGATTATCCAAATTGCATTTTTAGATGAAACACATTTCAGAAAATCGAAAACCAATTTTCAAAACTCACAATAACACAAACTGGCATGTTAGACAACAAGTAAATAAGACAAAGGCAAAACGTGAAGTCTCAAAATCTTGCATTTTGCAAGAAATGTTATTATAGCAGTTTACAATGGGACATTTAGAACATGGCATATGAGAATATATGGTTAACGGAGGATGAGCAAAGGGTGATGACACTTTCTGCTTATTGCTATGACCCTCCCTCCTGATTATAAAATCGTCTCACAATTCTGCCACTGAGGTGTGAGACACAATGTAACAGACTCTCAAAATCCTGAACTTCAGGAAATGTTGCTGTACCATTTTTAAAATATGACCCTCTGAATATGGTATGAGAGAATTCATAGGGAAAAGCTAATTGCTCTTTCTGTTGTATTGCGATGGCCCCTGTTTAGAAAAAAACATCTCAGAATTCTGACACAAAGGTGTGAGACACAATGTAACAAATTATGAAAATCATGAAGTATAAGAAAATTTACTGTACCTTTTTTTAATATGACCCTCTGAACATGGCATGTGAGGATTTATAGTCAACAAAATAGCACCCCTTCTGCTGAATTACTTTTTCCCTCCTTACTCGTTACCAAAACATCTTAGTATTCTGACACTAAGGTAAGAGAAGATTTGTAATTACAAAACTTCTGTTGCATTTCTGCGTTGTGACATTCTGAACATGGCATGGTAAAGTATATAGAAAACCTAGATCAGAACAGGTTAAATGTAATTCATAGTGATTTATATTTTTTAAATTCTTTCTAAATGAAAAAATGTTTTTCAGTGATTATGACACTTCGGTATTACATAAAATATGCTTCAATGCCAAAATAAATAATAATGGAAAAAATACCCACAGTGGACATTCATAGTTGCGATTATAGGAATGTTATATATCAGGTGAGTAGCTGTGTCAGCATGCGTAGGCTGCAAATGAACAAGTAAAAGGTTATTCCATGCTGAAAAGAGAAGAAAGGAAACATAACATGTTGGCCGTGGAGCCTTCTTCAGGTGTGAGAAAGACAGGTCAGTAAACAAAGATAATTTTCTTTATCTTTGCTTACTGCAGTTTATCTATGATGACAACATCAAAGATGTTAGGAAGTTTTACAGCTAACAGCTCCACATCAACTTCCTTTTATAACTAACCTCATCAGATCCTTCAACTCCCAACTCTTCCAATTTCTCACTTCAGAGAAGGATAAAAAACTCAATCATCCTCTACAGAGAAAAACCATCAACACCCCTACCACCTCCACCAATCCTAACCTCGTTTTTACTATACCCTCTGACCTTTCCCTTTCACCCTTTTGCATCCTCGGCTCACATATTTTAAAATTACAATAGACTGTATAGTATTTGTTTTAAATTAAGGTAAATATGTCAAAATATCAAAATCCAACTGCACAGTGCTATCTTAACAATGCTTGTCAAGTCTCAAACAAACCTGCATTGTATTTTTAAAATATTTCAGCAGAGGATTCAACTGGAGTATAAATGAAGATTCGACGATAATTTGTTTTGGGTGAATATGGTTTTCTGGGGAGTTGCAATGTTGGGCATTATTGGACATTTCTCGGTGACCCTGACACGTGTTAAACACTCGCATTTCCTGCAAATATTAAAATGGTTATGGTTTCGCTGAAAAATCCAATCGACTAAAGACAACGTTTACATCGCAAAAGAACCCCGTCCCTGGGTGGACTCGAACCACCAACCTTTCGGTTAACAGCCGAACGCGCTAACCGATTGCGCCACAGAGACTGACTGGTGTGGTCTTTTCTCGAATCAGAAGTTTTTGGTTACAAAAAATCTCTTACCTTTTATTTTTCCAGATGGTAATATTTCTTCTGCACTGTTAACCAAGAATTGAATTTCATTTATCGCAAGCTGTGTGAATTTAAAAAAAAACAAGTTTTCCAGAAAGGAAATGAACACATGCATTTAACGAAATCAAGCCCTTTGTGATTGCCCGAAATGGTACGTTCTGTACTACAAGATAGGAAGAAAGACACGGCTGGGATTTGAATCTCGGTTCTTTTGTTTAATAGAGAAGCGCTTTAACCAACTAGGCTACGGTGACAGGACACCCATCACCTTTTACAGCCACTTGGACACACCGCTCTGAGACATCTGCGTTCAGTAAGCGCTGAGCCTGCTCTCAGACCAAATTGCCTCTTTTACATAGCAGCCCCGACACTGAGAAACGAAGAGAACTGGCTTTTATCCGGCATTTTTCATGTCCAATGCGTTTGACATCTCCCAAGGGCGACAGAGTTCTTTTGCGACACTATTTCTTCTTCTTTTTTATTTCTGTACGCTTTGATAAAAAACGAGAAATCGTGCAAGGGAAAAATGTCTTTTTTTTCATGGAGAAAACGTGCACCAGGAAATGTTCTGTTGAGAAGAAATGATTTAACATGATACGTGACCTAATTTATCGGAGCAATTGCTCAACCAGCAAGGTCTGGAGAGTTTGGAGAGTTTGGTGGATGTGATAATTATACGGTGTTGTGGAAGAAAACAGTCTTTCTTTGAATTCTCAGTCAATCGGAATTTCAGTGCGAAACATAAACCCCTTGTCTGATTTAAAGAGATTATATTTTAAAACTCATAAAAAATCAGAAAACACATGTTTCTCACTTTGAAATTTTAGACGGAGCGGTGCATAACTAGTAGCGACGCTGAGCACCCTATGGGGGAATTCAGGTCATGTGAAATGCCAGCGGTTTAATAAACAACGCGTCTGGTTTCGGATCATAAGATTGTAGGTTCGACTTCTACCTGGCTCGTGTAAATTTTATTCAAGCTCCTCAGTAATAATGTATATTATGTAATGAACCGCACCTGAAAGCAAACGTTGGGTCTGTTTCCTTTGTTTTCCAGCATGAAATAGCAAATCGTTACTAAAAGCAGCTGCTAATGTCCAATAGCGGTTTTTTTTTTTCAAATTACATTTTCAGGCTTCAGACACTTTTTAATAAAACAAAGGTGTCCGGAAACACATTAACTTTCAGGTTTGCTTGAACCTGTATTAAAAAAAGTTATCTGAAACTTCCGGGATTCCATTATCTGATGTAGCTGTCTCTAAAGTTGGACGTGATGTTAAGCAGATGTGAACTGTGCCTTTTCACTTAAAAAAAAAAACAAACAAAGTTCTTTTTTTTCCCCCTTCACTCCAATGCTGGAGACTGTAAGCCTGTGTGAGCTCCACACTGCGTGTCCTGTACTGCTCTATTTTGTTTAGATTATCTATGTGGTGTACAGATAGAACTCAACTGCATGGTGTGAATTCCGTGTTCAGGACCAGCAGAACCTGAAAAAGTAACAGCTGACCTCGACATGATTTGAACACACAGCCTCCTGATCTGGCATCAGACACGCTACCATTGGGCCATGAAGTCACGGCTGTCTGTGCCTTTGAATTCCCCAAAGGAGACAAATCAGCTTCACAAAGAAAAATCTGTGAAGAGCGCAGCTCTTCCAAAGAGTCTTTTCTTCCCAGACCACATTTTATTCTTCATGCGCAGCTCTTGTGTAGGTGTTGTTCTCAATTACAGATCCAGGAACACTGATTGTTTTTTCTATTTTTTTAAATTAAGTACCCCATGGTGCAACGGTAGCACGTCTGACTCTAAATCCCCAAGTTCATTTTCAAAGTATATCGGAGTCAATTGATACTGATCAGGTTCTGCTGCTACTGAACCCGCAGTCTTCACCTTAAAGTTCAATTCCCCAAGCCTTTTGACCTTATATGTCCATCCCTTCTCGTCAAAACTCGTATTTTCACAGGGTACCCTTCAGAAATCGCAGTATAGAATGAAAAAAACTCCAGTAGATCTCGGCCGCTGTTAGTGATTTTCCTTTTAAAATAAATGAATCTCTGGAAATTTTACGGAGTGTATCACTTTCACTGAGACCGGGAAGTGTTAAGCTGTACATGCGTCTTTGTGGCTCAGTTGTTAACAAAAAGGGTGGTGGTTTGAGCCCTTCCAGGGACGCTATGAGCCTTTTAATGTACACACCCTCCTCACTTCATTTCTCCACGGCCGGTCTTGTATCGCTAACAAATACAGAGCCCGTAGGAGGCAGTAAGCTCGCATATTTTTTT
Source organism: Lepisosteus oculatus (assembly GCF_040954835.1). Lineage (NCBI taxonomy): Eukaryota > Metazoa > Chordata > Actinopteri > Semionotiformes > Lepisosteidae > Lepisosteus > Lepisosteus oculatus. Next base: position 26,321,254 of record NC_090709.1, on the reverse strand, counting down.
TCTTATAAAATATACTTTATTCTGAAAAAAACACATCTCAAAAAGAAAACATCTCACACATCATCACTTCACATAATTAAAACAACGGCGGAACGGCGGTGATTGTCCGTTATCAATCTTTGCAAGGGTGGGCGGATTTGCGCTATTATGAGAGTCCCTCCAAACCCTACCGTTTGCTGTAAACCATTAATCCCTGTACAGGGTCCATAGGCCTTTCCAGCGCTCCTTTGCCGTGGGGAAACCCCATTTAGCAACGTCGCGCTTCATCCTTCTCCTGAGGTCCGCCAGGATCCTCTCCTCCAGCTCTCTCGCTCCCCACTCGATGTTGTGCCGGATGAGATTGTTCCTTGCGTCCCACAGGCCTTTTTTTGTGAGGGTCAGCAGAAGCCATATCAGGAACTGCGTCCCTCTGTCCAGTCCGGTAGGTGCCAGCCCCAGCAGAATATACTGGTAACTGAGCACCGCAACCCGTCCCCAGGAGTTGCATGGTGCTGTCCATTCTGCCCCACACCGCCTTGGCGAAGGGGCAGCTCCAGAACACGTGCTCCTGAGTCTCCTCGACGAAACACGTGTCCCGGGGGCAATGCGGGTTCCTGGTAAGCAAGTGTCTGTAGAGGACCTCTCTGGTAGCCAGTCTCTTGTGTACGGCCATCCAGTTGAGGTCCTTCAGTTCGTTGTCCAGTTCTTTAGGCTGCATCCTTTCCCAGACTTGTCTGGGAACTTGCAGCCTTTCGTCAGTGACCAGATGCCCCCTCACCTCTTTGTACAGAGCTCCACTTGACAGCGTGGGTGTAGAACTTTGGTAGCCTCTCTGCCTTGGGCCCAGTGTTTGACCACTGGACCAAGTGCCTCATCGGGATGGAGAGCCACAGCCTGACAAAGTACTGGTACTTGTGGCCGATGGGCTCCCGCAGCGCCCGGCAGAGGTTGCAGTAAAAGATGCAGTCGAGTTTCAGGGGGAAATGTGGGACATCTCGACCCCCTTCCTCGACAGGCTGACACATCCGGTTTCTCGTGATGAACTCGTACCTGCCGCCCCAGACGAAGCCACCCTGGCGATCCTCTCGGTCCAGTTGTTGGTCTCGTTGTCCCGGCTCTGGAAGGAAACCCCCAGTATTCTGAGGGGCTCCGTGCAGAGCTCGAGACCCTCCGGCGCCATCGTCCTGTGCTTCCAGGGCCCGAAGAACTTCAGTTTGCTCTTTCGGCGGTAGAGCTTCGACACCGAGGCTCTGGAGTATTGCTCCATGACCTGCAGGGCCCTCCTCAACCCCCTGTCTGACATCAGGAACAGCGTTGTGTCGTCGGCGTACTGGGAGATCTTCAGGGTTTCCCCCGCGCCTCCAGGTATCTCCAGGCCGTCGATGATGGGGTCCCGTTTCACCGCCTCTGCTAAGGGCTCTGTGAAGAGAACATAGAGAAGGGGTGAAAGGGGGCAGCCCTGTCGTACTCTGGATTCCTGGGGAATGAAATCCCCCAGGATTCCGTTCACGTTCACTCTGCTGCCCACGTCAGAGTACAGAATCTGAATCCAGCGGCTGAAACTCTCTCCGAAACCGAAGCGTTCCAGCACCCTGAACAGAAAGCTGTGGTTCACTCTGTCGAAGGCTTTCTCCTGGTCCAGGCTGACCACCATCATGGGCACGTTCCGGTCCTCGGCCCAGGCGATGGCGTCTCTGGTCAGCTGGAGGTTCCAGCTGACGGATCGCCCCTCCACACGTCTGGTCGCTGTGGATGATGTGGGGGAGGGTGGTTCTCAGTCTGCCGGTCAGGAGCTTGGACAGGATCTTTACGTCCACGCAGAGCATCGTGATCGGCCTCCAGTTTTTGAGGTCGGCGGCGTCTCCTCCCTTGAAGAGCAGGGAGATGACGCCCTCCCTCATGGTGTCTCCGAGTTTCCCCCGGCGGAAGATCTCCTGCACCACTTCCACCAGATCTGCCGCCAGGGTGTCCCAGAAGCAGGTGTAGAATTCCTTGGGGAGTCCGTCCGGCCCCGGCACCTTGCCATTCTCCATGGACAAGCACGCCGCCTTCAGCTCCTCGGCCGTTATCGGACCCTCCAAGTCCTCCCTCACCTCCTCCGGTACTCGTGCCTTCAGCCCCTCCAGAAAAGCATCGCCTGCCTCCACCTCCGTCTGCTTTTCTGAAAAGAGCTCCGTGTAGAAAGCGGTGGCCGCTTCTACTTTGTCGCTCTCGTCCAGCACTTCCACTCCATCTCCCCGTCTCAGGCTGTGGATCACCCTCTTTTTCTGGGCTCCTCGGACCTGGTTGAAGAAATAGGAGGAACAGGTTTCATTATTTTCATAATGCTCCCTTTGTGCCTTAACCAGGAAAGCCTTGGCTTTCTCGGTGTGCAGTTTGCGGAGCCTCTCCTTCAGGTCCCGTGCCCGGGCTGAATTGAAGGCTCCTCCCCCGTTAGCCGAGCTGTACTCCTCCTCGAGTTGCCTCTGGAGACGTGCAGCTTCCTTCCTCTCCCTGGCCGCCTTCCGTCTGCAGTACGTCTGCGCCAGGGTTCGGGTCCCGTCCTTCACCGACTCCCACCATTCCACCACGGAGCTGTAGCCGTCTCTCAGATCAACCCAGCTCGCGTAGTCTTTCCGGAACAGTGCCCTGAAGTCGTCTTCCTCCAGTATCTCCCAGTTTAGCTTCCAGTACCCACGACCGAATGCCAGCAGGCTGGTGTTAGCCACCACCGTCAAGCGACCGTGGTCGGAATACCACGCCGGGGACACCGTCGCCGACTCCAGGGAGCAGGTCGTGTGCAGGAAGATGTAGTCCAGGCGGCTGCACACTCCCCGGGAGTTTTTCCAGGTCGTTCCGGCGTCGTTAGGGCGGCACCGTCTGAAGCCGTCTTGAGTAGTGACTCCAGCTCTGCCGAGCTAGCGTGGCTCTCCTTCTCCCGGTCGACGTTGAAGTCCCTGCCAAGCACCACCTGTCTGTTGGTGGTGCAGCAGCTGGCCAGGTCAGCAAACACTTCCTTCAGGATAGAGGGTTCTGTTGGAGCATAGACGTTAATCGCTCTCAACTTCTGCCCCCTCCAGTCAATGTCTGCGACCAGGATCCAGCCCTGCACCACCGAGAAGGAGGAAACCAGCGTCATCTCTGGGTTTCCAAGGAGGATTCCCACTCTGGAAGAGTGGACCCCTCCTATGCTCCAGCATGATTCTCCCTTCGTCCATTCCCTGGTGAATGTCAGCTTGTCGCTTTCATCCTTCAGGTGGACCTCCTGTAAGAAACAAACTGAGAAAGACTTTGAGGCCAGATCATGAAAGACTCCCCGTCTTTTCACCGGGTCTCTCAGCTCTCTCACGTTAGTTGTTAGGAAGGTTAGTTTCACAGTCATGGTTAAACTAGTGAAAGTTAAACCTCCTCTCTGTACTTACAGTTGAAACTTGGGAGTCTACATCTGGGCACTGTTTAGCCTAGATGTAACTCCTCTCGTTCAGGTCCTGGGGGGAATATGCTGGGCTCCCTCCAGGTTTCGCTGGGGACTGAAATGTAAACATGCTGGACAGGTCCAGCCCTACCATCAGTCCGGGCTCCAGGGCGGCTTCGAAATAATCCTCGTCGTCCTCGAGGATACTCTCCGCCACCGCTTCGGGAAGGCTCCTTTCTTCCCTTTCTCCGGGAGTTTCGGGGGCCTCCAGTTTCTCCTGGACCTTGGGGGAGGGGGGCTCCACTTCCTGTGATGCCTCCTCCTTTTGTCCGTGGGACTCGGGGGAGGGGGGTTCCGTTTCCTGGGGAGCCTCCTCCGGTTGTTCCTGGGCCTCGAGGGAAGAAAGTTCCATTTCCTCTAGGACGAGGAAACGGTTTTCCCTTACCACTCTTTTTTTCTGTCCTTCCGAAAGTGGGTCCGCCCTGGGTCTCTTCTCCCGCTATGGCTTTCCCTTTTTGCTGGGAGTTATCCAGGGCCCTTCCTCCGGTCAGCCATCTTGTCCCTCTTCCTGGCGGCCATCTTGTGGCACCGATGCGGCTGGGGCTGTGGCCTCGGTTCTCAGCGGGGGAGGTGCGGGTTCTTTGTTCTCAGCCCTCTCCCTTTGTCTGGAGACCGGTTTCTGCCTGCCGGCTTCCACCACCTGCGCAAACGAAGGTTTGCTTACCTTGCATTGGCGAAGGAGGTGTCCCTCTGCGCCGCATCCGTCGCACTTTTTGGCTGCCCGGCAGGTTTTTGCCAGGTGCCCGTCCTCATTGCAGTTGTGACATCTGACGATGTCACATGTGTTTGTCTTGTGGCCGGACTGTCTGCACTTGCTGCAAAAATCCGGCATCCTGGGGTAGTAGAGGTACCCCCTGTCGGCTCCGATGTTGAAGCGAGCCGGGGGGTGCTGGAAACCGTCAACGCCCTCTGGGTCCTCCTTCAGGAGGACTCGGTACTGGTGTTTGCCGTACCAGACGCCTTCGTCCCTGACCTCTGTCGGTTTTCCCCCCACGGTTACATACCTCCCTAGGTACGCTGTTACCCGTTCCACTGGTACGTAGGGATTGTATGTGCAAACCGTGATGGTCCTCTGATTCGTCTTCCTCATCGGCTCCGGCCTGTAATCAGAGAAACCAGGGTGCTTACCTTTCTCCCTGATCAGTCTCGTTGCCTTTTCGTACGATGCGTCCGTAGCCATGTAGGCCTCCATGTATCTCTCTGCCTTGTTGTCCTGGAGGCAGTAGAGATCTCCGGCCACCAACTGCAAGATCCCTCGCAGGAAGGTCATAAAGAAGGCCTTTGCAGTCGGCATCGGCTCCGTCTTCTTTGTCCAGTGGAACCGGATCAATGTCCTCTTGTCTGCCATCTCTGAGGGAGAAAAAAAAAAGGAGGGGAAAGAGAGAGAGCAAAAGGAGCAGCGAGGGAGCCCTGGCCTTTGTCCTTGTGGGCAAAGCCCAGCTAGGTGCAGGCGCAGGAGGAGAGAGCGAGAGAGGAGAGCGAAAAGTGCTCTTCGGGTCTCAAGGAAGAAAGCAAGCACCACGGGCAGGCCACGTATACCTGCTCCCAGCCAAGAGGCCAAGGAGGCAGAGAGAGAGAGAGCGAGAGAGAGAGGGAGCGGATAGCGCTTCCGAGTCTCGAGGTGGAAAGCAAGCACCGCGGGCAGGCCACGTGTACCTGCTCCCAGCCAAGAGGCCAAGGAGGCAGAGAGAGCGAGAGAGAGAGGGAGCGGATAGCGCTTCCGAGTCTGGAGGAAGAAAGCAAGCACCGCGGGCAGGCCACGTGTACCCACTTCCAGCCAAGAGGCCAAGGAGGCGGAGCAAGAGAAAGGGGGAGAGGAGAGGAGAGAGCAGAGAGAGAGAATGTTGCTGCCGGATCCCACCCAGCTCTGCTGCTGCTTGGCCTTAACCCCCTAGGCTCAACCTAGAGCGATACCAGCCCAAGCACTCTTCAGAATCTTCGATCGCCTTCTAGACCTTTGGAAAGACAAGAACTGCGGGCATGCCACTTGAACTTGATCTTAGCCAAAAGGCCGAGAAGGCATAGGTTTCTATACGGCATTCCTGAACTCTTTGCACTAATGAGCCCGGGCCTTTTTCCCGTCTCGCCGCTACGCATATGGGTCTTTTTCCGCTCTCCTACTCCCCATGGCTAGTCCCTTTGGACGTCCGTGACAGGTGCCCCTTTGGAATAGTTTTCAGAAAATGTGAGAAAAGGAAAGTTATGTTCAGTAAGCTCTCACACACAGCTCTCAAACACAGCATTAGAGATTGGAATCTGATTGTAAAAAAAACTGCCCATCTCCCCGGCATTTAACGTTGCTGTTGTTTTTATTTTACATATTGTTAGCATTTTAATGAATTGTTAAAAGATTTATACACAAATCGCTAAATACAAAACGTAAAAAACCCAACTGTATGCAATTGACCATTCATATTCCTGAATTTTAAATCCCTGTGTTTATCTGTGTCCAAGTGCCTGGTGTAGCTATTTTGAAAGCATACCTCAAGGAGGACTTTACACGCAGTCTGGGGTATTTAGCTTGTACTGTGTGCCCTGTTTGCCTTTGTAAGCATTTGTTTAAACAATAAGTTCACAATACGATAAAAACAGAGAAAGCACAAACTTAATAATATAACGATTCAAAATCAAAACCAAATCATATGAAGAAAAATCATATGACCAAATCATAAAGAAAAAGAGTCAATTTCCGCCTGCACTGATATCCCTTCAAATGTTTTAGAAGAACTCTTGACGTTTATAGAGTAGAAGCCTGCATTTCTTCTACTAAACGAGACTATGGGGAGTGAGTATTTTGATGTCGAACTGGGATTTAAATAAAGAGGAACACTACACTACATTGGGCTACGCGTGTGACAAAACGTTTATTTTAGACCTCTCGATAGCTCAGTTGCTAGCTCTTAAAACTGTAGAAAAAACAGCGAGTATGTCTTATGTCCCTGGTCTGAATCCAGTTTGAAGGATGGTGTTTTCTTGTTCCTTAATCAAAAAGTGAAAATTGCGAATTTGTCTTTCACTTTGACGTTCACCCGAGAGCTCAGTATACAAAGAAGTAGAGGCTCCTGTTCTGAATAAAACCGCTCTGAGACACCTGCGTTAAGTTAGCGCGAGTCGGCTGGCTGAGCATGTTGCCTCCTTTACATTCAATAGGAGTCCCGACACTAAGAGAAACGTACGGAAATGGGTTTTATCGGGAACTTTTCATGTCCAACGCACTTGACATCTCCCACGGGCGACAAAGTTCATTTACGACACCTTTCTTTCTTTCTTCTTTCAGCAGGAGTACAATAATGGCAACAACATGTTTGGAGTTCGGCATTTCATTTAGTCTGCGGAAACATCGTATCGGAATGAACTGCCCGAGATAAAAGAGTAATTGCGGCTTCAGATCGTTTTTACAGAGCATTGCGTTGTTCTGTTCATGCTGACTACACGCTTTAGATATGTCATTTACTGTAAGCGTTGCTTTTCCAGGTTTTTCTGAAATGCCTCGCATTTGAGCCAGCACTAAAATATTTCATTCCCGTCGCTGAATACATCGTGGAAACGGTATTTGCAACGGAATGCTGTCACACATGAAACCTTTTTGTTATTCGGTTCTGAAGTTTGAAAATGAAAATAAAACGGGGGTCACCTCATAGGCTTGAAAGAAGTCCAAGCAGCATAAAAACCCGTGAATTCTCACAAATTGCATTGTGCTGCACCTTTCTTCTGCTGCTGTTATAAACCAGCCTTAAACATTTGAATGCATACCTTACTGCTGCTAATCACATTCACATGTTTATGAAGCTTTTTTCTGTCCGTTATGTTTTTGCTAAGCAGTTTCTCCGTTTTCCTCGTACTGTGATTGTCAGCGAGCACAACAAGACTGAAACAGTGTAAAAGCAGGCAAAAAAGACAGGGTAAAACGCCTGACTGTCGGGAGTGGGATTTGAACCCGTGCCTCTATTTGGAGAGTGAAACACAAAGCTTAAAAGACACGAAGCTGTGAATTTGCTGTTTTAAACCGCTCGACTATCCTGAAAAAAATGTGTGCTGATTGCACCAGTCGCATCCGATTTTCTGTAACTTTAGGATGATTGATACGACTGGACAAACACAATTTGTGGCGTTTAGCATGACATGGAAAACGGTACCGGAGCATTCGGGTCCGGACTACCAGACTCAGAAACAGTTTTTACCCCCGCACTATCAAACTATTAAACTCACAGCCTCTCTCACTCTCTCCTCACCTCTCACCTATGATCTGAACCTCACGGTGCCTTCTTTCTTACCAAAAACCTAAACACACATTGAAAATCTGCCTCTACCATACATGTCAAAAGCTCACTCCCCATCATTTCTATCCCTTTATTTCATTCTTTTGATGCATGTTTTTGCACATAACCTGTTACCTTTTTGTTGTTTTGCATGCTGCCTGTTGTTTTTTGCACATCGGCTGTTGTCTCTGTCTTTCTTTTGTTATACAATTGTATTGTTGTTGTGTTTTTTTCTTTGTACTACTTATGTCCGAGAGCTAGCTAAATAGCATTTCGTTAAACCATATACCTGTGTATGAGTATAATGACAATAAACTTGGACTTCAACTTGAACTTGACATAGTCTTGCAGGCAGTATATTATTTTATCGTTTACTCGTTTAAAAAAACATGGTCTTCTCGTTCCTAAGTCAGATTTTTAGTGCTTTCGAATGTTACTTCCAACCTGGACTGACAGCTCACCCGATCTGTTTGTGATCAGACCATGGAGTGGGGGGCTGTACCAAGCGCACGTTCCTTCCCAATGCTGAGGCGATCATTCAGAAGATGGGTGTGAAGAGAGACAAGCTTTAAAAGGGATACTTAACAAGGAGATACGCTGTAGCAGTGCGACTCCAACAGATGCTCCTGAAGAGACTGGAGGTTTAAGCCAGCTCCTTAGAGCGCTCGGCTGCGTTACTCTCAACAGTGGCTCTTCAGCTCTTGTTGTTTGACCTAGTGGTTTTATAACGCCTGGAAACGACCGAAACTTCCTTTTCTGAGATGCTTTCTCTCACGTGGTGAAATCTCGACCTCTTTGGCATCTCTGGCTATAGTTCTTCTGTAGAGCAGGCTTTCACACCTCTGCTTATAGTGCCCTTGAAGTCATTTTATTTTTACAGGAAGACGCATTCCCTAACAATCTCTCCTATTTTAGAAATGCTTCATAAGGCGTGTTTGATTCAACGGACAAACAGTATAATAATTGTACAATGCTGATTTATGCGGCATTCGTATTGGATTTGAGGGATTCTGAAATACTTCTTGCAAAGGTATTCAGACTTTCTTGAACCTATAATAAAAACACAGCCCTGATCTCCCTAGCTTCCAATCTCTGATGTTGCTGTCCTTAAACTCGGACGTGATGTTCTGCAGACGTGTGCATAATGTCCTGTTTTCTTACAGTGTAGACATTTTGCTGTTCACGCGCCGCATTCATCTGCTTTGTGCATTGTTAGTCCGCACCTGTAACAAGTAATGTCAGCCGTCCCCTGTTCTTCTATATCTCTGGCATGACTGCGTCCTGCTGCTCGGCTTTTGTTTGTAAACTTTGTTTGTAAAGTTCAGTGTCACTTTGTCACTGTGGTCAGAAAGCATTCTTGATTCTGCTTGAGCTGCTTCATGAATTCTAGCGACTGTAAGAGCTCTTTAAAATGTCAGCCCTTCCTCCTGCAGCAATTTATAGTCTCTTACAGTATGTGCACATTTTTCCACAAGTTGATCTCTTAACATGTCAGTTTCCAATACTCCAAAGTCACAAGATTTAGCCAGTTCTCTTAGTGCAGTCACAAAAGCATCAACAGATTCGTCCTGAGACTAAGTTCTCTGCCTAAATTTATGCCGTTCTAAAACCACTTTTCTCCGCGGTGTAAAGGAAGCGTCTAAGGCAGCTACAGTCTTTTTCTCCAGGGAGGTTGGCAAAAATCCGCTGCACGGGAGCCCCGATACAGTGCAGTAATGTAGCACGTCTCACAACATCCTGAGCTTCTGTAGATCCACTGGCTATTTAAAAAAAATCTGTACGACTCCATCCATATCTTGTATTCCGTACACAAATCTGGAGCTCCGAGGTTCAGTGCAAGCGGTGGAAAAAGCTGGGCATAAGCAAAGCTTCTCGGCGCGGCTGCCATATCTTCCATGGCGCAAGCTAAACGAATAGTCCTAAAATTCAAAAGTTCGTTTCTACCAGCAAGAGAACTAAAATCTGCAGTGTTCTGCCCGCTTTGAGTCTGCCCGCTTTGAGCACTCATCTCTCGTTGCCATAAATGTTTTGTATCTTAATAAAAATACGTTTTTATATTATTTTAACTATTTTGTAAACTACACAGATCACGCCCTTACACCATATATTCCAGCCTTCTACTCTCTCGTTTTGTTGTCTCGCGATGTCTGCTCACTATACTACATTTAGCATGACTTCTTGTTGCAGTTGAGCTCAAAACTGGAGATGATCTCCATATTCTACCGCTGTAACAAGTCCGAAACGTAGGACACAGTACACACTTTTTAAGTGAAGTCAGGTTGTTAAAAAATTAAACCAGCGACCTGTCACAGAAACGTACCCCAGTCTCCCGCGCAACAAGCGGGGGTACTCAGCACTATACTAACGAGGAGCGCTTGTCTGCAGCTGAGCGTCAGCTCTGTTTACTGTCAGCAGTCATTGCCTCATTTCCAAAGACTTTTTCACCTGCTCTCAGCTTTTAAAGACAGTCATAAACGCTCAAAAAGTAATTCATGTCAGTTGGAAGTCTGTTTCTGCTGTCTCAGCTCTTGGTAAAGAAAAGCCGTGCGTGGGAGACTCCCTCTCTGAAGAAGTTTGCCGTCACCCTGCGAGTGAGAAGAGCCATCAATCACCGAGGCAACCACTGAGACAGTTAACATTAAACACGTGAAATGCGAGATGTTGTGATTTTTTTTCCAGCTTAAGGCTTCTATCGTTTCTACTCTAACGAGAAAGACCTCTTTATTAGAAGTGAGATTTTAACAAACGTCTCCAGGGTTAACTGCGACCTGAACGCAACGCCTAAGACCACCAGCCATCTTGCCTGTGGTACTTAGAGCAGCGCTCAATAAAAATGATCAGAAGCGCTTCTTATGCGGATCAGTATATTCCGATTCCACTGGTTCTGCAGAAGAAATAAGAAAAGCCGAACTCAAAGCACTGTGTTGCCATTACGGGTACCCTGCAGCTGCTTTAAGATCTACTCACACCGTGTTGCCATTAAGGCTACCTAGTTAAAAAAAAACTTATCGTCATCTTTTTGAACGTGATTATTAGACACCCGTTAAATCTCCACCGAGGTTTCTTGAGAGATCTTCAGTGAGCGAGTAATAAAAAACTACGTCGCTTCCAACCTCTGCTGTCACTGTAAACTCGGACGTGATGTTCTGCAGAGTTGCAGTGTGCCTTTCCTATTGTCGTATTCAAGAGTACTTTCTGTGTGAGCTCCTCACTGCGTGTTCTGTACTCTACTGTGATGTAATTTAGATGATTACGTGGAGTAGAGTGACAAGATCTACTTGAACACTTTCGGTTTGTGAAATGAAACACTAAATTCACTATTGTAAATACAAGTAATGGACATTTAAAATAACCACAGTAAAGCTAGAAGAGTGAAAGATAAAATACTATTTAGAATGACATTCACAATAGACTTAAGAACAGCACAACCACCCAAACAGGAACTTGAACCCTGGGCCCTCAGATTAAATTTCAGATGCTCTACCGACTGAGCTATCTGGGCTCTGAAAGAAAGTTGACACTGTCGGGATCCTCGCAAGTCACGTGTCTCTTGTGCTGAAGAGCAGTCATACCTGACCCGTCTGGAATGACCACTGACAGACTTTATCATGAAGCGACGGCACCACTCCCAGTAGAATGAGTGAGAAATACAGCATGACATGGGTAGTTAAGGGGCTCCCACAATCCATCTTTCCTCACATTACTGATTTTTTTCAATAGCATTTGGACCTTTTTTCACATTCAGATTTTTTTCTCATTTAATAAAATCTTTTAATCAACAACATTAAAAAGAAAACAAATGGAACGTTTTTTGGAACAATAATTAAAAAAATATTTCAATGCCTTGGTTGTATACGTGTGCACACCCTTTATAAAGGGAGTTGCAACAGTGCTGAAATTTAAAGAGCATTTCTGTAGAGAAAACAGCCTTGATGTTAAGCTTAGGGAGCCTGTCTTTTCGAAATTCTATTTCTTGACACCTTGCACAGCCTCCCGACAGACTAACAAATATTTGTTGGAGAAATTGGCTCACACACCGGAAGACACTAACGTTTATTTACGATAGAGTATGTGAATAACAGTTTAACCGAAAAAGTTTGTAATTGTGATTTTGTTAAAATTCAATAAATCGTCTATCAACAGTTAGAATTTATTAAGAAATTGTTTTATTTCATAAACTATAAGACAATTCAGAGAGTTTATAGGTCATATCCGTCGCTTATGTTCTTTTAACTCTAGAGTTCAGGATCCAAACCCAGCTGCGGACGATTGTGTTTCTTGAATCTCTTGTAATCATCAAAAGTCGATATGTAGTCCTTCAGTACTTTCTCGAGTTGTGCCATGGATATTTTATACGTTCAATACTTGTCATGCTCTTTTGCATTTTCCTTAACAAACGGAAAAAGTTCAAAGTGTGTTTATGGCAGTGTTTCACATCTACACGAAAGCACTTGTAACAGTACAGGACACGCAGTGAGGAGTTCGTGAAGCTTTCAGTTTAGAGCGGAGTTTAGAAGGAGGATTCACTCGCTGAATGATCTAACATGAAATCCTGGGTGAGATTCAACAGGTGTTTTCTGCAACAGCCATGACAAGTGTGAAGCAATCTCAGGATTTCCTGAATTTGAACTAAATTATTAGTTCAAATAATTTAGGATTTAACAGAACTAAATGAGGTACATTTAAAACAGCAGCGCAACTCTGCAGCATGTCGAGTGTGCCTGCATTTAATTGTGTAAACCTTGCTCTCTCTGAACACAAGCAAAGAGTTCTCACTCAACAGAAGATTGCGATGTGAGTACTGTAAGATAAAGCACCTGGAGATGCCAGGGATTGAACCCGGGACCTCATACATGCAAAGCATGCACTCTACCACTGAGCTACATCCCCAATGAAAAAGGCTATGGAACAGACTTAGAGATGTGCAAATGCTCATTGATCACACCACTCATGAAGAATGCCTGCAGTTTCCCACTTTCGCGTTTCTTCTACTACAGAGTAAATTCATAGGAATGAAAAAATAAGGAAGGAAAAATAATCGCATCGAAGCTTCAAGAGACTGGGCACAAATTAATCTGTTATTTTTGCATCCAGTTACATGGGCGACGGTGGTTGATTCCCAGATGGGGGAGTGATTTTTGTCTACCTCCTTACTCGACTGTCTTTCAATTCTATTTTATTTGAAAGCTTTTTGCATCTTTTAAGTGCTCTTGATTAAACTATGCATAGAAAAACAGCAGTGCTGATGATTTAACGTAAAAGGGTGAAATGACGCCCCAACCACAGGAATGGTAACAGGAAGGATCGTGTTCTTATTTAATATGTCCTTTTGAGATGTCTTGTCAATGCACACAGGCGGTAGAGCTGAATAATTTACTTTTAGTGGCGTTTTTAAACAAAGATGGAACACGTTCTTTCTATACCAGGAAGAAAGGAGCAGACTTCACCTTCAAGAGGCAAAAATGACACCTTATCAAAGCTAATATTTATTAAAATGACATCACAACAAAAGAGTGGAGGCTTGAGTGAATAAAGCCTTGAGTGGAGCCTTGAGCTTTCATTGGACGTCTGTGTCTCCATAACTTTGTAGGTGAGAGAGAGGATTGTGATAATTTGCAGGTGCTTCTCGGAAGTGCGTTGGTAGTACAGGCGCCTTCCAAATAATTGAGTCAGGTTTGAATCCCAGCCAGTGCAAACCCAAATCTATTCAAGATAATCTGTGGTCTGCTAACACATCTTTTGAAACACTACAACAGGTAACACCCCGTGTGAAACATCATGAGCATCTGTTAAACCTCTCTACCTACCCGTTCCTCACAGAGACATGACGAGGGTCTAAAGGGACATTTTGAGCCGTAGAAACATTTTATCATTCTGTACTTTCCTGTGCAGTCAGTCCAGTTCCACTTTAACTGTGCCCGACAACGGAGGTCGTTTTGAAAACAACGACAGTAAAGGGACACTGCACGTCTGCAGAACATCACGTCCGAGTTTAAGGACAGCAACATCAGAGATTGGAAGCTAGGGAGTTTCAGGTCTGTGTTTTTATTATAGGTTCAAGAAAATCTGAATACCTTTTCAAGAAGTATTTCAGAATCCCAGTCAAATCCAGTATGAATGCCGCATAGATCTGCATTGTACAATTAGTATACTGTTTGTCCGTTGAATCAAACACGCCTTATGAAGCATTTCTAAAACAGGAGAGATCGTTAGGGGATGCATCTTCCTGTAAAAATAAAATGACTTCAAGGTCACTATAAGCAGAGGTGCTCTACAGAAGAACTATAGTCAGAGATGCCAAAGAGGTCGAGATTTCACCACGTGAGAGAAAGCATCTCAGAAAACGAAGTTGCGGTCGTTTCCACGCCTTATAAAACCACTAGGTCAAACAACAAGAGCTGAAGAGCCGCTGTTGATAGTAACGCGGCCGAGTGCTCTAAGGAGCTGGCTTAAACCTCCAGCCTCTTCAGGAGCATCTGTTGGAGTCGCACTGCTACAGCGTATCTCCTTGTTAAGTATCCCTTTTATTGTTGTTGCTACCTCCAGGCGATGTAAACCAGATTCAGAAAAAAAATAATTTGGACAACATTATTCCCACATTTGCTCAAAAGCGCAGTGGCCAAGTGGTAAGGCGTCGGTCTTGTAAATCAAAGGTGGTGGTTTCAAACCCCACCCATGCTTGTTTCAAAGTCTTCAAAAAAAAACTTGCAGTGTAGGAGTCTCAATAGTACGAGAACATAACTGTCGCCAGTGATTAGTATTTGTGCATATCCTGCCTTGCTTTTTATTCGACAAAGCTTGTCTTTCACACCATCTTCCGAATGATCGCCTCAGCATTGGAAAGGAACGTGTGCTTGGTACAGCCCCCCACTCCATGGTCTGATCACAAACAGATCTGGTGAGCTGTCAGTCCATGTTGGAAGTAACATTCGAAAGCACTAAAAATCTGACTTAGGAACGAGAAGACCATGTTTTTTTAAACGAGTAAACGATCAAGTTCAAGTTCAAGTTTACTGTCATACTCATACGCAGGTATATGGTATAACGAAATGCTATTTAGCTAGCTCTCGGACATAAGTAGTACAAAGAAAAAAACACAACAACAATACAATTGTATAACAAAAGAAAGACAGAGACAACAGCCGATGTGCGAAAAACAACAACAGGTAGTGTGCAAAACAACAAAAAGGTAACAGGTTATGTGCAAAAACATGCATCAAAAGAATGAAATAAAGGGATAGAAATGATGGGGAGTGAGCTTTTGACATGTATGGTAGAGGCAGATTTTCAATGTGTTTGGGTTTTTGGTAAGAAAGAAGGCACCGTGAGGTTCAGATCATAGGTGAGAGGTGAGGAGAGAGTGAGAGAGGCTGGGAGTTTAATAGTTTGATAGTGTGGGGGTTAAAACTGTCTCTGAGTCTGGTGGTCCGGGCCCGAATGCTCCGGTACCGTTTTCCATGTCATGCTAAACGCCACAAATTGTGTTTGTCCAGTCGTATCAATCGTCCTAAAGTTACAGAAAATCCGATGCGACTGGTGCAATCAGCACACATTTTTTCAGGATAGTCGAGCGGTTTAAAACAGCAAATTCACAGCTTCGTGTCTTTTAAGCTTTGTGTTTCACTCTCCAAATAGAGGCACGGGTTCAAATCCCACTCCCGACAGTCAGGCGTTTTACCCTGTCTTTTTTGCCTGCTTTTACACTGTTTCAGTCTTGTTGTGCTCGCTGACAATCACAGTACGAGGAAAACGGAGAAACTGCTTAGCAAAAACATAACGGACAGAAAAAAGCTTCATAAACATGTGAATGTGATTAGCAGCAGTAAGGTATGCATTCAAATGTTTAAGGCTGATTTATAACAGCAGCAGAAGAAAGGTGCAGCACAATGCATTTTGTGAGAATTCACGGGTTTTTATGCTGCTTGGACTTCTTTCAGGCCTATGAGGTGACCCCTGTTTTATTTTCATTTTCAAACTTCAGAACCGAATAACAAAAAGGTTTCATGTGTGACAGCATTCCGTTGCAAATACCGTTTCCACGATGTATTCAGCGACGGGAATGAAATATTTTAGTGCTGGTTCAAATGCGAGGAATTTCAGAAAAACCTGGAAAAGCAACGCTTGCAGTAAATGACATATCTAAAGCGTGTAGTCAGCATGAACAGAACAACGCAATGCTCTGTAAAAACGATCTGAAGCCGCAATTACTCTTTTATCTCGGGCAGTTCATTCCGATACGATGTTTCCACAGACTAAATGAAATGCCGAACTCCAAACATGTTGTTGCCATTATTGTACTCCTGCTGAAAGAAGAAAGAAACAAAGGTGTCGTAAATGAACTTTGTCGCCCGTGGGAGATGTCAAGTGCATTGGACATGAAAAGTGCCGGATAAAACCCATTTCTCTTCGTTTCTCTTACAGTCGGGGCTCCTATTGAAAGTAAAGGAGGCAACGTGCTCAGCAAGCCGACTCAGCGCTTACTGAACGCAGGTGTCTCAGAGCGGTGTGTCCAAGCGGCAGTAAAAGAGGGGAATTCTGCCGGCATCGTGGCTTAGTTGGTTAAAGCGCCTGTCTAATAAACAGGAGATCCTGGGTTCAAATCCCAGCGGTGACTTTTTTTCCTGTCTTCTCGCACCGTTTATTGTTATAGAGAACATGCTTCTGTATTACCTCAGTCAATATCACCGGGAATGTGAATAGAAATGTAAACATCAATATTTCTGCTGTCTCCTGAGAAACACAAGTATAGAGTCAAAACACAAGAAATAATGCTAAAAAATTATTCAGTTAACACCCAGATGTGACAAAACACATTTAAGACTTACATCCCCTTTAAATATGTATTTCCTTAATATCAGTTGTCTTCCCTCCCCAGGACACCTGCAAATTCACTTGAGCATATTAAAAGCTGTGTGTAAGTCTTACATGTGTTCTGTCACATCTGGGTGTTAAATTAATAGATGTGTTGTGTTATTTTATATGATTTGACTCCACGCTTGTGTTTCTCGGGAGACAGCAGAAATATTGGGGATTTGCGGCTACAGAAAATAATCTGAACTTTACAGGCAAAAGTAAGGTTACGTTAAAGAAACAAAAACGTATTGTCATCTTTTTCAACGTGATTTTTTAAGACATTTGTTCGGAATAGTATATCTTCTCGTGTCTATGGCTGTTATCCTACAATAACGGTGGTGAAATAGCAGGAATGTGCGGAAAGAATCGGAGATTGAACAGAAGACTCATACAGTCGATAGTAAGGTTGTGTAGGACCGCACACCCTACGATGTCAGTGTTGAGTAGTGAGGTTTAAAAGCTTCTTCACGAACCAGGAAGGAGTACAAACCTAAAGTCTTCTGATCCGTAATCAGACACGTTATCCATTGCGCCATTGGCATTTGTATTGCATTCAGAGCCGCTACTATTCATGTGTCTTGTAAGTGTGTCTAGTTACTACGTCTTTCATTATGTCTGGTTTAAAATAATGTATCTTTAAAACAGACAAAGGGTTTATGAGTCTCCCTGAAATTCACACACGAAGAATAAAAAATATCGCGTTTAAAAAGAATAAAGAGATGCCGGCGAAAGAAAACGGAGCGTCTTAAGTGCGCGCAATCACTGAACTAAACTCCCGATCGGTAAGTTTGTCGGCGGCTTTTTAATTGTGTTAGGAAGAACAAACAGTCCACAGTGTACATTTTAAAGGTCTAAGCAAAACAATCAGACGTGAGGATTGGGATTAGGATCCAGAACAGGAGCCTTTACTTCTTTATATACTGAGCTTTCGGGTGAACGTCAAAGTGAAAGACAAATTCGCAATTTTCACTTTTTGATTAAGGAACAAGAATATCCCTCGGGAGGGGGATCAGAATACCTCCTGGGTATCCCTGCCTGTCGTAAGAGGCGACTAAAAGGGTTGTGTCAGGAAGGGCATCCGACGTAAAACCATCTTGCCAAAACCATGGTTGCAAAGAACACAAAGCACATACCGGATCGGCCGGGGCCCGGGTTAACAACGTCCGCCATTAGTGCTGTTTCCCAACAGGGTACTAATGGAAATTATGCTACTGTGGGGAAAACTGTAGAGTGGGGGCTACAGAAAAGAAACAAGGTGAAGGGGCCTGGAAGGAATGTTAAGTCAATGAGAGTGGGGAGTTGGAATGTTGGCACCATGACAGGGAGAGGGAGAGAATTGGTTGAAACCATGGCAAGGAGAAAAGTGGAGATCTTGTGTGTGCAAGAAACCAAGTGGAAAGGAAACAGCTCAAGACACCTAGGAGAGGGATACAAGATTATATATGCTGGAAAGAGTACCAAAATGAATGGAGTGGGTGTGATAGTGTGCAAAGACCTAGCAGACAAGATAGTGAGGGTGGTTAGACACTCAGACAGGATTATCAATGTACAGGTGGCTTTTGAGAGTGGGTTATGGAATATCATCTCTGTATATGCACCACAGGTAGGAAGACCACAGGAGGAAAAGGATAGCTTTTTGGAAGATCTCGAAGAAGTGGTTAGCAGAATCCCAGGAAATGAAATGGTGGTAATTGGAGGAGACTTCAATGCACATTTAGGAGAGAAATGCCCAGATTATCCAGATGAACATGGTCAGAGAGGGCTAGGAGAGAGAAATGAAGAAGGAGGAAGGCTACTAGAAACACTCCAAGCTCTTGAATTGTTTGCAGTGAACACAGGGTTCACGAAGAATTATGAGCAAAAGGTGATATACAGGAGTGGAGGCCATGATACCCAAATAGATTACATATTAGTGAGAAGAATTGATAGAGCGAAAGTCCAAGATGCTAAAGTCCTGCCCTATGAGGCTGTTACCAGACAACACAGGCTACTGGTGATGGACATCACAATATTGAAGGAGCGAAGAATAAGGCAGAGGAAACACCCAGCACGAACAAAAGTGTGGAAACTGAGAGAAAACAAAGTAGATTTCAACAGGCTGGTGAAAGAAATGAAAAACAACACAGAGGAAACAGAGGAGCCTTCAGTTGAAGAAGAGTGGACTGAGATGAGCCACATCCTAGAAGAGGCTGCTACCAGGGTTTGTGGAAAGACAAGAGGAGGCAGACCGAGGGAAAATGAAGAGTGGTGGTGGGATATGGAAGTTCAGGAAACACTGAAGGAAAAGAAAAAAGCATACAAGGCACTGAAAGATGGCACTGGAGAATTACAAGAATATAAGAGACTAAAGAAGGTAGCAAAAAGAAGTGTAGCAAGAGCAAAGGAAAGAGCCTGGAAAGAATGGTATGAGAAACTTGAAACAAAGGAAGGAGAGGACCAAATCTACAAGATTGCTAAACATAGAGCGAGACAGAAAAAAGATATTATCCGGGTGGCGGTACTCAAGGATGGAGAAGGCAGAGTCTTGATTAAAGAAGAACAGATCAAGCAAAGATGGCTGGAGTACTTCAAAAATCTGTTAAATGTAGAAAATGAGAGGGAGAACCTAGTGGAGGCAGACGTAGTGTGTGGACCAATCCAAGAAATTTCAGTAAAGGAAGTGACAGAAGCTATCAAAGAGATGAAAGTGGGCAAAGCAACTGGACCATCAGGAATAGCAGCAGAACACTTTAAGAACCTCGATGAAGAGGGGATTCAGTGGCTGACGAGATTGCTAAACAATATTGCAAAGGAAGAGAGAATTCCAGAAGAATGGACAAAAAGCAGTATGGTTACCATCTACAAGGAGAAAGGAGACCCAATGGAGTGTAAAAACTATAGAGGAATAAAACTTCTGGAACATGGATTGAAAATCCTGGAAAAAATTCTGGACAAGAGACTCAGGAAGATAATCAGGATCCACAACTCACAATTTGGATTCTCAGCGGGGAAAAGCACAACAGATGCCATTTTTGTGATGAGACAGTTACAGGAGAAGACACTAGAGAAAGGGAAAAAGCTGTATGTGGCCTTTCTGGACTTGGAGAAGGCATATGACCGTGTGCCCAGAGAGGTGGTGTATTGGTGCTTGAGGAAGAAAGGAGTACCAGAAAGCATGGTGAAGTTAGTTCAAGCAACCTATAGAGATGCAACTACGAAGATGATAACACAACAGGGAGAGACAAAAGAGTTTGAAATCACAGTTGGAGTACACCAAGGATCAGCACTAAGTCCTTTCCTTTTCATAAACATTATTGACACACTGACAGAGGAGGTAAGAACAGAAGTGCCTTGGGAACTCATCTTTGCTGATGATGTGGCACTGATGGCAGACTCAGAAGTAGAACTACAGGAGAAAGTGTTCAAATGGCAGAGGAGTCTGGAAAAGGGTGGACTGAAAATGAATGCAGAAAAATCTGAAATAATGGTAATGGAGAGAAGAGGAGATACTATGACCAATGTTGAGGAGACAAATGGAGGAAAACTGAAACAAGTTGATGACTTTAAATACCTTGGATTAAAACTGGTAAAGGGAGGAGAAACACTGGAGGCAGTAAAACAAAGAGTGAAAGCTGGATGGAACAAGTGGAGAGAAATAACTGGAATAATCTGTGACAGGAAAATTCCCAGAAAATTAAAGTGCAAAATGTACAAGACTGTGATTAGACCTGTACTACTATATGGAGCTGAATGCTTGGCAGTTGGAAAGAGGGAAGAGTACTTGATGAGAAGAACTGAAATGAGGATGTTGAGATGGATTCTGCAGATTTCAATGAAGGATAAGATCAGAAATGAAGAAATCCGTAGACGATGTAGGGTGGTGGATGTGGTTGAGAAGATGCGAGAGGCGAGGTTACGGTGGTATGGACATATCATGAGGAGGGACGTTGAGGAAGTAACAAAGAGGGTAATGGAATTTGAGGTGGAAGGTAACAGAGGAAGAGGCAGGCCTAGAAAGAGATGGATAGATTGTGTGAGAAAAGATATGGAGGTATGTGAAGTGAGTGAGGAAGATGTGCTCGACAGAGACAAATGGAGAAGAGCAACCAAAGCAGCTGACCCCAGGACAGTCTGGGACTAAGGCTGTGAAAAAGAAGAAGAAGAAGATTAAGGAACAAGAAAACACCATCCTTCGAGCTGGATTCAAACCAGGGACATAAGAAATGCCCACTGTTTTTGTCTATAGTCTTAAGATCTAGCAATTGAGCTATCGAGATGTCGGAAAGGAAACGCTTTGTCACACGTGTAGCCCAATGTAGTGTAGTGTTCCTCTATTTAAATCCCAGTTCGACGTCAAAATACTCACTCTCATAGTCTCGTTCAGAAGAAGAAATGGACCAGGCTTCCACTGTATAAACGTCCAGAGTTCTTATAAAACGTTTGAAGGGACATCAGTGCAGGCTGAAATTGGCCCTTTTTCTAGTGGGATCAGGATCATATAAAACCTTTCTATTGGATTGAGAAGAGGATCATGGAGACACTCAAAATATCCCTGTCGTTGCTTCTTTCAAGAATGAATGGAGTATTGAGCTGCAAGCATCGGTTTAAATCAAAACTCTCTGCTACTGCAGTTGCTTGTTTGAGAGTTTCTTCAAATCTTTCAACTGAACGTTGATATCAAGGGATATTGACGGTAATATCATAGGGACTTTGGTTTTCTTTTGATCGAAAATTGTATTAAAATACAAGCCTCTTTCACAGTTGTATAATACTTTCCCTTGCATCCTCAGATAAAATTTCTAAATACCACAAAGTTACAACATATGGAATAACATTTATTTTAAAAAGTATTTTAAAATTAGCATTTATTTAGAGCTATATTTAGAGCTTAGTAAAGATAGCATTGCTAATATTGATGGAGTAGAAATGTAAGATGAATTGATAGCTTTTTCTGAACTAAAAAAGTCCTACAACGCCTCCTGAAATAGGTAAGGACTCATAGCAAGACATTGCTATTGCATTGCGCATTTTGCAGATGCGACCAATTTCTGCTTCTGGTGAGTGCATCTTTTCCAAACTGAAATTAACAAGAACATTTTCAAGATGCGCCATGTCCCTAAATCGGTCATCAGGACTACTATTAATATCAGGTGAAAGCAGTACAAAGCATACATTTAACCTAAATATTAAGAGACTATATCTGTCAGCTACTGCTGTAAGCATGTCAGCCAACGCTAGAAATATTACTGCTCTACTACAGTAGCTAAAGAAAGCAAGTCCGACTTAGAAACGGATCACAAGTCGAAAACATAAACCGACGAGGATGGGATTCGAACCCATGCGTGCAAAGCACAATGGATTAGCAGTCCATCGCCTTAACCACTCGGCCACCTCGTCACGAGAGCCTCTCTCCTTGGGCATGATTTTGCTCGGCGACCAGGCTCAGCGCACATCGACCTCAGATGTCTCAGAGCGGTGTGTCCAAGCGGCTGTATAAGAATAGGTAATAGGTTTATTCCATGCCGAAAAAAAGAAGAACGAGAACACAACGTTTCGCCCGTGGAGCCTTCTTCAGGTTTGAGAGAGACAGGGCAGTAGGCAAAGGTAAAATAGCGAGAGAACAAAGGTTTGAGGGTGGTTACCCACCTGTATAAGAAAAGTATTCTGCCGGTGCTGTGGTAAAGCTGGTTAAAACACTTGTTTCATAAAGAGGAAATCCTGGATCCAAATTCCAGCGGTACCTTTTTTTTCCTGTCTTGTTTTACAGAATATGTAATTTGGGACACTCAAAGAGGTCTTAATTTGGTTTAATGCGTTTATTCATTTCCTTTGCAGAAGAACTTGTTTTTTTTTTAAATCATACAGCTTGCGAAAGATGAAATGCGAGCGAATTTTTTTGTTCACCAAAAGTATGTAAATGAAAAAAGTAAGGTGTAAGCATTTCTGTGGTGCAATCGGTTTGCGTTTTCGGCTATTAACCCCCAGGTGGGTTTTTTGATCCCACCCAGGGACGCACTTCTTCCTATAGTAAACATCATCACTGCAAAAATTTAATTGTTCCGCAAAACCTGAACTATTTTGATATTTGCAGTAGTAAACAATTGAGTACCAGAGTCAACATTCCCGGGAATTTCCAATAATTACCGACAATGGCAACTTGCAAGCAGTTAGTATTCACCCATGGAATTATATGTTCCAGTGAGTCGCGGGAGAATTCACTTATGCACCCGTTGCATCTTCAGCTAAAGTAATTTAAAAAACAATGCAAAATTGTTCGAGAACTTGACAAGCAAAAACAACAGATCGCCGGAGTTCTATTTTAATATTTTCGTATATTTTCCTTAATTTGAATATAAATGTTAACATAAACGCTGTTCAATATAATGAAATGTTGTTGTACTTTTAAAATATTTTAGCTGAGGGTGAGAGGGGGGATATTACGCCTTGCCAAACATCTAAAATAACTGTAAAAGGGGATGGCATTTTAATAAAACTGGCAATCAAAAGAAAGTTACAATTTGTATGGTATTATGCTCAATATCCCTCGATATTGAAGGTCAGATGAGGAATTTGAAGAAACTATCAAAGAAACAACGGCAATAGCAGAGGGTGTTGATTTTGAACCAGTGTTTGCACCTCAATAATCCATCAGTCTTCGCTTGACAGGCTTCCTCAAGATATTCGGTGTTCTATACAAAAAATCGACAATTAAGCGCAAATGTGACAAGAGGCAAAGACTGCGGCAGAGGAGGAATAAACTCCACACGATGACTGTATGTATACGTCTGTCTAATATTCGCCTCCTGCAGGGGCATCATATTCGCTGAACTGCCTGCCAGCGTGTGTACGGGCTTATACTGTAATTCAAGAATATCAATGGTCAGACGCTTACAACGGGTGTTTGTGTTTGTATTATTTAGAGAATTGAAAAAACATTTTCAAAACTACAGCTCGAATGAAATTTTAAAGAAAAGTTTATTTGTCTCTTTGCTGTAACAACTGTGCCAAAACTATTCAGATACATCAGAATGTAACTAGATTTTATTGGATTTTAGGAAATGTATTTTTGCGCATTTCTCTATACAATCAGAATACCTTCCTGTTTTCACCGTGTTTATTGTTTCTGCCTATGATCTCGGAAAGAAAGATCCAGTATCTGTTCACCGAAATATTCCAGGAGTTTGATGTGGTTTGAGAGGAGTGTATGAAGGTAATGAAGGAGGGAGGACACGCGCATTCCGCACGGGGAGCGCAGAGCAATGAGTCGCGCCTGCAGCTCTCCGAGTCTTTTCTTATACAACCTCTGAGTCCGGACACAGCGTCTCCAGCCAGTGTTGAAGGTTTACAGTTCAGAAAACGGCTGTCTCGAGCAGAAACTGATCCTCCTGTTTTAGTTAAGGTTTGGTTATTGTGGGGGTTTAGCGCTTGTATCTCTCTTCTCTTACTAAACACTATCTACTGTAAAGTATATAAATAGAAGCCAGAATGCAGCTAAAATACTTCAGTAAGGCCGAGCAGATAGGAAAGTTTAATAAAAATGTTCTATGATCTATGTTCTAGTTGCCCATATTTTTTTAACTCTCTGTTCGAGCTCTGATTTAATCCTCTCGGCTCCTGCCGCTGTCACCGGGAGAGTGGCTGCATTCCGTAGGGCTACAGGCTGATTTCACAATGCCACATTTAATGAAATACAGGGGAAACCGCCCCATCCCGACTGAGGCTCGAACGCGGGACTCCCGCATCTCTCTGCAGCGACCCAGCCCTGTGAGCTAAAGAGAGATCTCTCTACAGCCCGGTAGCTGTAGTCCTGCTATCACAGGGAAGGGCGGTGACATCACCTGCTCTGGTACGCCGGCTCTTACACAGTGCCTGTCGGCCGTAAGCGTTACAATATGTTTTAATACATCTTCTTCTGGATTTATATTTTGGTCTTTCACCTTTGAATGCATACCTTGACCGTAAATCTTTACTCGATTACAGGCACCCCAAACAGTTCTTAAGGGAGAAATCGAAGCCTATTTGACTTTCTGCTAATCACATTGAAGTGTTCACGAAGCATTTCCCTGCCCATCATGTGCCCGCAAGCCGGTTTCTCCGTTTTCTTCTTTCTGTCGTTGTCAGCGAGCACAAGAAGACAGGAAAAACGCAAGAGAGGGAAAAGCTAGCTGTCAGGAGCGGGATTTGAACCCACACCTCTATTCAGAGACCAGAACACCCAAGCAATAGAAAGACAGAAGTGCTTGAGTCTGGCGCCTTAGACCACTCGGCCATCCTGACGAGATACGTAAGTTGGTGTGTTAAAAGCACCAGTAGTTCACAAAACTGAGAAATGCTTTGCTGGAGAAGCGCCACGTTGCCTAATGTTGCCTAAACGGATCGCGGAAATCAAATATTTGGATCGATTTAGAGTGTGCTTTACAGCCTTTGTGTAATATTTTAAATTGTTTTGAAAAAGTGTGTACTGTGTACTACGTTTAGGACTAGTTAGTGTGGTAGAATATGGAGATCATCTCCAGCTCTGAGCTCAACTGCAACAACAAGTCGTGCTGAACAAAGTCAGAGTTCAGCTGAACCTTTGTTCAGTGTGGTGCTCAGGACTCAGGAGTATTGTTGTGGTTCTAATTAGCACGAACTGCAGGGGCTCTGAATCAGAACATTTCAATTTATCTGTTCAGTAAGTTAAAATGCAGGACACGTTAAAATCGGATTATTACTGTGTCTCTGTCCCGTTTGTATATAGACAAATGTTTAAAAGATACCAGTAAGGACACACAACTACTAATGCAGTACTTATTGGAAATAGTCCCAAAACAAGTATGTCCGGCAGCTTGTAGACCCCTGTAATAATTTTGCAGTGACACTTTGAAGATTTACACTCTATTTAAATATTAATTTACTAAATTTCAGTTCTCTTTTCTCACACTCCCTGGCATAACTGAACTCTCACTCTCGCATACTAAAGGCTTTACATGCATTAGCTGTGATACAGATTCTAATAAAGACAGAATGAAACTGTTTGTTTTGTGTCTCATGGTGATCCTCTTCTCGATCCAAATTAAATGTTTAATATGATCCCTCGAGAAAGAAAAAGGAGTCAATTTCCGCCTGGAATGATTGATGCTCCATCAAACATTTTGTAATATCTCCGGAAGTTTATACAGTAGAATCCTGGTTTGTGGCTTAAATTCAAGGTAAACAAGACTAAGGAAACGAGTTGGAAACGATGTCGATCTGGGATTTAAATCATCCGGAACATTTCATTACATTGGGCAGTATGTGCCAGAGAGCAGCTCCTGACATCTGTTGATAGCTCAGTTGGTAGAGTGGAGGACTGTAGTTGAAACTAGAGGGAATCCTTAGGTCGCTGGTTTGACTCTGGCTTGAAGGCAGGTGCCCTTTGTGTATTTCATTCAAACAGTTAAAATAGCCGATCTTTTTTCACTCAGACTTTGATCAAAAGCTCAATAAACGACGAAGCAGAGGCTCTTGTTCCGAATTCAGCTCACGTCCGATTGTCTTGTTTTGGCCAAGATCTGATCTTTGAATTCAGGGACTACTCTGTCTGCTTTGTACAGTAATTCAAAAGTAGATACAAATGTCACATTTTTATTTTAGATATAAAGGTGTTCTCTGTTTTCAAAGGATAGGTACTTAATTGGCTTTAAGATTTGGATTTGATTTTGTATCGTTGTATTATTAAGTTTGTGCTTTTTGTGTTTTTAACATATTGTGAACTTATTTTTTAAACAAATGCTTACAAAGGCAGACATGGCACACATCTGTTTATACCAGCGGTGCATTGTATATTTGTATTAAGTAGAAGCTACTGCGCACTTCTGGGAGTATAACAGGTTCGATATAAAGTGGCAAAAATATAAAAGGGGAAAATACCCCAGACTGGGTGTAAAGGCATCGTTGTGACTGTTGTTTTATTGTTGAATATGGCATACTGTGCACAAAATGTTGCAGAAACACAATCTGATAGTTAAATAATTATTATTTTAATAATTTGATAAGTATGAGGCCCCGGATCCAAATATTTAGTTCTGATTTTTTTAAAGTGATATCTTCCCTTCCTCTGGTGGAAGTAACACGATGTGAGCAATTGTTTTTTGTTATTTTTTTTTCACGTTGCGATCCAAAAAGCCTCAGATGCACAGTCTGACAGCAACCAAACCAGAATGGATTCTGCTGGAAGCAGGACTGAGCTCATTCTTGCTCCCTGTGCTGAAAACAGAATTAGCTCTTCCCCGAGCACCATCTACAGCTGCTGGATGGTACTCTACGTCCTGCTGCTCCAGCAATTATTTTGACGAAAGACAGATCACTTGTGCGCTTTTAACCTTCTCGCAGCTACAGGCGAGACTGAAGCTGGCGATATAAAGGCACGCGCTGGTACACCTTCTCTAACTTTCACAATCGCGATAAACATTTTTTTAAGACCTTTGAAAAACTAGATATAGATATAGATAAAACTTGATAAAAAACATGAGCTGAGGTCACTATGGTGCAGTTGAGCACCGTAAGATTAGGGCCAGTGACGTAATGTATAACACATCTGACTTCGGAACAGAAGATTGTAGGTTTGACTCCTGCCTGGCTCATGTTGCTTTTTTAACACGGTACTGTCTGAAGATCAGCTCCTGCTCTGAGCTCAATAGCAATGCAAAACTGTGCGTAACAAAGCTGGCGAGCAGCTGAACTTGTGCTCAGTAGTCAGTACGGTGCTGAGGCTTCAGTACTGGCGTTGTTCTAATTAGCATGAACTGCAATGGCTCTGAATCTGACCATTTCTATGGAAGCCCGTTTCCGCGAGGGAGTAAAAATAAAAACGCGCTATGGTATCTCAGAATTCCGACTTAGTAACTGAGAATTGCGACTTAAAAACTCAGAATTCCGACTTTATATCTCATAATTGCGACTTTATCTCACATTTGGGACTTCGAAATAATCCATTTTTCATTGTCTGCCCTTTTGTTATTGTAACGGATTCGGGTTCCAGGGCTTGTGCCCTCGCCGCTCCCACCCTAGTTCGTGCCTCACTGCATTGGCTTGAACCCAGGCCTTGCCAGCTGAGCTAAAGAAGAGTTTCTTTTTTAAGTAAAAAAGGACAGACAATGGAAATATTTAAAAAGTATAAGTTTCAGCTTTTATAATTGTGAATTCTTCTGGATGTGAAGTGTCTATTTCTGTATCTTATTTCATATTCTGTCTTCGTTTTTGTATTTCTGGTGTTTAAATAAAAAACAAATTTAAAAGCCCACCATCCACTATTCCATCCGTGTACTCTGGAAGCCTCACTACCGGAAATGGGATTCCATAAAAATTAGTGTAATTAATTTGATTTTTATCAGGGCACTGTACAAGACAAGTCTTCAGGCTTATAGATCCTATGATCTTGTACGATTCATCAATATAGTGTAACAGAATGGCCAACATACAATTTGTAGTTCAGGTGGGTAGCTGCGTCAGCATGCGTAAGCTGCAAAGGAACAAGTAATAGGTTTATTCCATGCTGAAAAAAAGAAGAAAGAAAATGTTTTGGCCGAAACGTACCAGTAAACTTTACATTAACAATACCAGCCAACGATACATTATCATTTCACACCGGTTCTACAGGAATCTACAGCAGAGCCCTGAGTTGACTCCCAGAGTCCCACTGAGCCCATAGAATTCCAAATCACCCATCACTCCTGCACACAGTCAGCTGAGAGCGCCTGTCCATAAACTACTGGATTGAGAATGGGATCAAATAATTCCCCATTTTCTTAATTCTACATCAAAGGACTGTTAAAGGTCATTTGATGTAGAATTCATGATGTAGAATGATGTAGAAATCTAGACATTGACTTGTCTATCAACTACCCCCGACTGTCCACTTCAGTTTATTACAAACCCACGGATTCACACAGCTACCTCCTGTACAGCTCATTTCACCCCAACCATACTAAAAACTCTCTTCCTTTTTCACAGTTCCTTAGGTTACGACGATTATGCAGCGACGACATTGACTTCGAGAACCAAGCCCTTGAAATGTACTCATTTTTCATCAACAGAGGATACCCCAGCAGTGTGATTGACAGGGCCCTTGCCCGAGCCAAAAACACCCCCAGGACCATCAACCCGATCAGGAACTCCCGCCGTAACAACCGCATTCCTTTGGTGCTTCCTTACCACCCTTACACACTTCCTATCCCCAGGACCATTAACCAGAACTTTTCCATCCTACAGGATGATCCCTCCATTGGGGCCCTCTTTTCTGATCGCCCTATCATCTCATATCGCCGACCACCTAATCTGCGTAACCTCCTTGTTCACAGCTCCCTTGACCGCCCTCAACAACCATCCACACCAGGCACTTTCCCTTGCAACAGAGCTCGCTGTATCACCTGCATGTACACAGCCACCACCACACTCATTCAAGGCCCCTCAGGACAATTCCGGATCACCCAGACAGCATCTTGTACCTCCAGCAACCTTATTTACTGTATCTCTTGCAGTAAATGTCCAGCCATCTACATTGGAGAAACAGGAAGGAGACCCGGAGACCACTTCAGAGAACACATCAGGGCTGTGAAGATTAAAGATCTCTCCAAGCCCATTGTTTCTCATTTCACCTCTGACGGCCACGACCACTCTAATCTCTCCATCTGTGCTCTCAAAGACGGTTTTCCGAACTCATACATCAGAAAGACCACCGAAACTAAAATTATTCTGCAGCTAGGATCACACATTCTCCCTTCCCTTAACGACAGACTACTGTTCTTTTAAATTTTCTCCATTCATTGGAAGTTTCATTTCACACCCCTCTGCACCCATTCTGACTTAACACCTCTTGATTGGCCTCTCTTTCTGTCCCCTGCTCCCGCCTCTCACTCCTCCTCCCTCCCAACCTTTGTTCTCCCGCTACTTTACCTTTGCCTACTGCCCTGTCTCTCTCACACCTGAAGAAGGCTACACGGCCGAAACGTTGTGTTCTCTTTCTTCTTTTTTTCAGCATGGAATAAACCTATAACTTGTTCCTATTTTAATCAAAATAATATTAAGACCTGTATGTATTCAAATAGTATTATCATTATTTATACTTACGCATCAAAAGACGATTGCTGAGTAAAACATGACAGTATTTAACCTAAATGGCAAACAACAAATATCAGCAATGCATTGTGGTAAATAACCAGAAAAGATGCTGTGTTAGACATGTTTTCAATTTCAATTATATATGCATTTATTAATGTTGTCAATATTATTACGGTTGCAATTTAACCATGGTGAGAATCCCTGCCTGTCATACAGGAGAGTGGGGTTTGATTCCTGACAGGGAGCTAAGGAGCATTTTCTATGACCTGTTTACAATTTAAACTGTAGTGTAAGACACCTTTCTTCTACAGAAATCTATTGTTTTTAAAGGAGATGAATTAGTTATAACAACACAAAACATCAAAGTGAAGTTGCTTTTCAGCAACTCCTTGGCTACATGGGAATTTAGTTTTTTTGACAGCAGGGTCATTTGCAAAATTAAACAAGGAATTGATTCACTCCTGTGGAATACTGTATAAAATGGAAGACAGGTTTGATATGGAAACAACTACACACATTTTAGTTTTTTTTCCAATTGTACTCCCATCAAAGTGACATAAGAAAAGTCATTGTCAGAAGTGGGATATGAAAACAAGCCACCAGGGGAGACCGATGTAATAACGTCACCAGAAATATATTGAAATCAAATGGGCTGTCACTAAGGAAATTCATAGAGAAATACAGGTCCCACCATAAAACACCATAAGGAGTGCAAATTATGTTAAGTTATTTCTGTACTTCATCAGTGTCGGTAAAAGAGGGACTCAAGGACACAAAGACTCTAGTTTGGGATTCAGGCTGAGAAAGGGAAGTGTGACTTTGGACACAGGGCATTGCAGAGAGAAACAAAATGCCAAAACCCCAGATTGAACCAGGGACCTTTAGAGCATCGGTCTAAGGCTTTCTCAGCTGAGCTATTTCAACCTCTGTGTACGATCCAACCTCTGCTGTCTGCAGTAGCCTCCCAAAGTTCCAGCATGAGTGCACGAAGAGGAGTGGTAGAGTGTTACTGCAACGTCATTCAGAAGGGGAGTGATCCAGCTCAGCTCTCTGAGGTTTGGTAGATACATCTTCTTCACGAGTAATGTAGGATCAACTTCTTCAGGCTGGAGGAAGGGCTTGCATTTCGGCAGTAGTAACTGACTGAGTAGTGACTTCTAGGACCTGGTCTTATCAGGTTGCTTTGCCACGTTTGTCAGTTCTGCTGTAAAGACCTGTCTCTAGGAAATTTAGGAAGCAGAAGAATGACTATCTGAAAGACTATCTGACTATCTGATCACATCAAAGGGTTTGTTTTTGAAAGCAAGCTAAAACAAGTGATCACTTTTCTCACATTTTTCATTGCTGATGTTGCTTTATGGGTCTATTTTCTATACTGTGCTGATCAATTGAAAACGAAAAGGCAAAAAAGACACGTTCCCACACCTAAGGTTAAACCCAGGGAATCACAGTCAAATACCAGGAATCATAACTGCTAGATTGTATGGAAACACACAGCTTTATCATGATATCCAAGTGCAATACCTTTTTTCACCAAAAATGGGCTTCCTGACTTCAGAAAGCCTTCTAGACTAAACTAAAAGAGCAAAAATTCCACTTGGTAAAGGAAATGAAAACACATGTACCTTACCAAACTTTGAGTACAGGCCAGTCAGGGTGATAATACAAGACGATTTAAAATTCAACAAATAAAGCCTGTCAACTGTTAATCCCAACTACTCATAAAAAACTGAAGTGGCAATACACAGAAGGTGACTCTTGGTGTAAATTAAATCCATGCAAGAAGAGGGTTTAGTGTTATATTTCCAAATCCAATATGCAAATGAGAGATCTGGCCAAGCCAATCACAAGACTCATGGTCTGGAATGGAGCTGATCTCCTCTTCTAGTTATTCATGCTGGAGTTAAGTTACATATTAGCATAATTAATATAACAGCTACGCCAGAAACAAAAAATGTAAACAAATACACTGGATAGTGACTGCAACTGTTAGATTGTAGCTCTGGAGATGACCTTGGAATTCTCCTTGTAAGGTAAGGAAGAGGAGGAGCTTCACCAATCTGTTTTTCCACCAAATAAATTGGCTTTCTGACTTCAGAAAACCTTCCATTTATTTATTATTTATTTTTAAGAACTTTATTTTAATTTCACAAACAAATACAAATATTCACAAAGTAGGAAACTTTAATAAATATACCCAAAACAATATAAATGAAACCATCTCATTAGGTTATACAGTGGTGTGAAAAAGTGTTTGCCCCCTTCCTGATTTTTTTATTTTTTTGCACGTTTGTCACACTGGAATGTTTCAGATCATTAAACAAATTGAAATATTAGACAAAGATAACACAAGTAAACACAAAATGCAGTTTTTAAATGAAGGTTTTTATTATTAAGGAAAAAAAATCCAAACCTACATGCAAAAAAATAAGAAGTCAGGAAGGGGGCAAACACTTTTTCACACCACTGTAGCTGTCTCTAATAATGAACAGGGCCAGGCTACTTGCTCGCTTCACTGGAACCTCGATGTCTATAAACACCTCCATGTTCCTCAATCTCCACAGGGTATCCTTCCCACTGTTCACCACAGCCCAAATCAAGCAGCGGTCAGGCTGAGGTGAAAGGGCCTGTAACCAGCCCTCCAACTGGGCTCAGAAAGCCCAGTCTCCTGTTCACATCCGACTGCTGTCACAAAGCAAGAGCTGGGAGTGAGGCACCTGTGGTACAAGAAGGTTCATAGTGGTAACCACATGGGAGACATTAAACAATCAGAGGGAAAATGTCCCTGATTGCTGCAGGTCTTGCGAAATTTCATTGTGCAAGATGATGCCAGGTGTCCCACAGCACCGACATACAGATGCAGCCATTCAAAATGGGTGGGGTATTTGGTGGTACACCAAGGTGGGCGTGTCTCATCAAAACGCAGTTTCACGCAGTATCACGCGGTGTAACGCATCATTTGACGTCATACCGGAAAGTATCCGGAATCACCTTGTAAAACCGCCAGGGGGAGCTTAACCTCTCATGTACAGCATTTGACCTTTTAAATTTAAACTGTGTATTACAGCATGTTAATCATCAGTCATTAAAAAGCTGGTACATTTTATGAAAGCAAGATTGCTCAGATGGACAAAAGTACACAACCTACCTTTATCATAAATATTTTAATTATGCAGAAATATTTTATGCATCAAAGCCTTTCCCGAAGATATTACTAATAGTATTAATAATGAATGACTTTGGACAAGCTGTAAACTCAAAGTATTACACTGGTCCACATTCTTTCTAACCGTCATTTTAAACAAAAATACTTTTATTTTTTTCTTTGACAAACACCATAGTATTTCGTTGATCTAACTAACGAGGACAGGACATTAGCTAGCCAATATGATAAAGGAATAAATTACTTTTTTTGTTAATTTCTTTAGCACACTTGTACAAGCACCTGGAAACTGTCCAAGCCCTACTTTGTCAGGCATTTTCTTTTACTATAACGGACATAAAAATTCCCTTGCTTTTAACAGAGCATTTCATAATTTCTAACAACGAAAATTATTTAAACTGCAACACTTATCATTCAACCAGAGCTCAAAATATCACAAGGATCCTCAAGAGCACAACAAAGACTGTATTAAAAGATATTTGTATCAGATACATGAGAATCCAAGCTTTTTATCTACGCTTTCTTATCTACGCTAAGAAGTAGTCTTAAAAATTTATCACACAGTAAAAAGTTATATTTCTGGAATGTCCGTATACCAGAGATTATGGTACCACTTCAGAAGGGTGTCAGCCAGTCAGATTCCAGGACCAGAATTATCTGTTTTATAATCGAGAATATAATATGTAATCACGTATCTAAAGAAATTAATAATGATATTAATTTAAGGATCTATATATCTAAATCTATGTATCTATATAGCTGGTAGTATTACTGTATTTCACTTTCTTTGTAAACACATTTTGTTAACACCCGAATCGCAGGTGGATTCTGTTTTTTGGTCTGTTATGGTCTGCAGCTCAAATCCTGCTTAACTAAAAATTAGACACGAGAAGAGTATTATTGGACAATGTTGTGAGGCTCTGGCGGAATTTCTCTGTAAGCTGAAGAGTTATAGAGGAGACAGGTTGCGTATCGCTTCTTTTGATACTTGTAAAAAAAACATTCCAATGTTAATGCGACATGGAAGATAATGTAGTGTATTGGTCGTTATTGAAAAGATTTAATCATTTAATCTCTTTACTGTGCACATTTTAATCGACTTAGTATTGAATATTTATATGGAATTTTACCACTAAAGGAAATTTTAGTAGCTAAGCATAAAACGCAGAGGAGCACAACGAAGGTCATAAAGGTCATAAACTATATAAATTTAGGAACATAAACATATTATGTAAACTGTATGTTGCTGTTATTGGTATTTTAAAGAAAAAATACACACCAATACTCCATTTCTCCCTAAACATTTTAAGCACCAAAGTCTTACATGTGGTTGACCGTCCGACCATATTACTGTAATATCTGTATTGCTGTTTCAGTGTGTGTCACATGACTTGCCTCAGTGGTGTCATGGCTTAAGAGACAGATTTACAATATAAGCTTGAGGTTGGGTTTTCAAATCCAGCAATTAATCCATTGCTATGAGTTTTCTTTAAACAGAAACATTTATTTGAAAAACTAAAATAGCAAATATTATAGACACTACAGTATATTGACATTTTTTATATTTCAAAATAACACATGTTCGTACTGCATGTACAGTACACAGCAGTACCGCAGGTTGAACTGTAGGGCACAAATCCACCTGAGCCCAAAAGCCCAACATATTAATGTTCATTCTCCTGGGTCTGCGCGGTTTTCATCACTCTCTGCGGGAGTGCTGGCTGTGACGAATTAAACCGGTTTCACAGGTATTTTCAAAGTAGAAGGGGGTGAGTCTTCCAGCGAAAGACACCTCCCCCCCTCCAAAACCCCTTTTTTTTGCTTACAGTAGTACTTTAGTACAGTACAGTAAGTACTTACAGTACTTACTTACAGTAGTAGTTCAGGTGGGTAGCTGCGTCAGCATGCGTAGGCTGCAAAGGAACAAGTAATAGGTTTATTCCATACTGAAAAAAAGAAGAAAGAGAACACAACGTTTCGGCCATGGAGCCTTCTTCAGGTGTGAGAGAGACAGGGCAGTAGGCAAAGGTAAAGTAGCGGGAGAACAAAGGTTGGGAGGGAGGAGGAGTGAGAGGCGGGAGCAGGGGACAGAAAGAGAGGCCAATCAAGAGGTTTAAAGTCAGAATGGGTGCAGAGAGGTGTGAAATGAATGGAGAAAATTTAAAAGAACAGTAGTCTGTCATTAAGGGAAGGGAGAATGTGTGATCCTAGCTGCAGAATAATTTTAGTTTCGGTGGTCTTTCTGATGTATGAGTTCGGAGAACCATCTTTGAGAACACAGACGGAGAGATTAGAGTGGTCGTAGCCATCAGAGGTGAAATGAGAAACAATGGGCTTGGAGAGATCTTTAATCTTCACAGCCCTGACGTGTTCTCTGAAGCGGTCTCCGAGTCTCCTTCCTATTACTTGTTCCCTTACTTACAGTAGTACTTCTCGTGTTAAGAAAGCTAGGTGTTGGCATAAATTATTAGTAATCAATAATATAATATAAATTTAGCACTGTAATAAATTGTGCTAATAATAAATTCTATTCTACTCTGAGATTGTAGCGGGGAGGAAGAATTCTCGTGGTCTTTTCACTGATAAACTTGTGTTAAGCTGTCAACAAAAAACAGCTGTCAAAAAAAAGTTTTTTTTTTTTAAAAAGTCAGTTGTGTGTCCATAATATTGCTATTTTGCTATTGCTACAGTAATTGCTATTGCTACTGAGTCTCTGTGCCTACAGTACATTGTTTGTGAACAAACCGGTTTCACAGGTATTTTCAACCCCCAGCCACTGTTGTTTCATCAGTTGTTATCCTGTAAAGCGCTTTGAGAAGCTACCTTTAAAGGCGCTATATAAAATAACGTTTTTTATTATTATTATTAATATTGATAATATTTTTTCTCCCAGAACTTGTAAGTTGTTATTGTTGTTGTTATCCTGTAAAGCGTTTTGAGAAGCATACTGTCCAGCTGGTCAGGTGCATTCTCTTGTAAAATAATAAGTAGAGCTTTGGGGTTATTAGTGCTCCACTTACAGCAACCCAATGTACAGTACACCCACACACTCACACACATTCACACACACAGACACTATACATACTGACTGACACCATACACATTTATACACACAATCAGACACATACATGCACAAATACAAACTAGCACACATTCACAGACACACACATACTGTAGACACTACACTCAGAGATACACACCCACACACTGATACACACACATTTACAGAATCACACATAAACAGTACACATACTCACAGACACAAACTCACACACTGATGGACATCACATACACTCTACAGTTACACTATAACAAACACTAACAAAAAATACCACTAATATTACGACAGTAACACTATCACTATGACTAACATGACTACTAGTGTAAATAGTCTAACAGTAAATCTATAATAAGCACTAATATTAACATGAATACTAGCATTAATATTAAAACTACCAGTTGTACTCTCACTAATATTAACAGGAATACACTAGCATTAGTATTAGTAGCTGTCCGTGACGTCACGCCGCTCTTTGTGACGAAGGCGAGACACCCAGCGGGCACAGTAACTTGTCGCGTGTTGTCGTGGTTGCCATACTTATGATTTGTAAACAAATGGAACTGTTACCTACACAAATTTATCTAGTTCTAGGATTCAATTCCTAAATAATAATTTGAAAAATCATTCTTTAATTTCGGATTGAACATTATTAACACTAAACGCACTATGGTACTGTAATTGATCGATACAGGCGGTATTGACTGTTTTCTAGATATTTAAAACAGGGTCAAGAACAGGAAAATAATCAATACTCACCAATCGGTGAAGTTAATCGTTTATTCTACGGTTCTTCAGTTGAATTAATTGGTTGTCGATAGATTAGTGATCAATAACTCTCCTCTGTGCGCTCAGCGTGCCTCCCTCAGTCTCGCTCTGATCCCGACGCTCTGGCTGGTGTCTGTGACGTCACAGCGCTCTTTCTGACAGAGCAGAGAGCGTCTCCACTGGAGGAGACTCCTGTCCAGAGCCCGGGGGGCTTTTCTTACACATATAACATCTGTAAAAAAAAAAAACACACCAGGCTGTGAAGAGAAGCGATTTATAACAGCTTGAGAAAGAGAGCGACAACCCGAGGAATGAAATGCATTAAACAGAAAAAAACAGTTTACTTCACAGATTAATGCGTTATAAAGCATACTCCTGTGGAGCAGAAGAGAAAGAGCACAGGTCTCTATAATAAGCGCTTTTAAGGGTTTTACACGAATCTCCACAGAATAGAAGCCTGGAGGATCAGACTCCTAATCCTGGAGGTTCAAGTGCATCTCCTGGTTTTATTTCCTCCCAGCACTCCACAGCTGGACTAATTATTGAATAAACTGTATAATTGTTATCAGACTCTGTTTAACTGTAGATTTATAAGACTCTCTGTGAAAGACATGTGGGAGCTGCTGAATCCCAGGGTTTGTGTGGAATCACACACAGACAGGTCTTCTGTGTGATCTGAGTCCCACTGCTCAGAGCTAAAGATTGGTCAACTACAGTAGTCACTATTGTAGACACGACCATCGGTCTGCTGCTGCTGAGAATCATAATACACTGATAAGAGTATAAATACTGTTGTTCATTACATAAGTAATAATAATCGCTCAATTGTGAGTCAGAACATTTCTGACAGATGTTTGGAGGTTGAATTAAATAAGTAATAATAAGTCAAAATAGTCACAATAATCACATAATCAGACTGCTGTTCAATTATTTGTCAAAATGTTTCTGAAAGATGATTGGAGGCTGACTTACAGTACACACAATGAATCAGGGCAGTAATACTGAAGGGCTGGATGTCCTGGAAAGGGTTAATAGAAACTTCTTGCTTCTGACCTGGAACAGAGCCCACAGCTGCCAGATCAGTGACCCCTGAGCCCAGTTCACAGAGAGGAGAACCAGGAGCTCTGCTCTGTCTCTAAGAGGCTGTGAGGAAGGAGAAAAGGGGGAGATGTGATCTGAGTCCAGGCTGTTCTGTCTGATATTATTCATGTAGCAGCACTGATTGTCTGAATGTCCTCTGGTTCTGGATTGTCAGGACAGAGAAAAGTATGAAGATGAGCTTCTGT
Organism: Lepisosteus oculatus; assembly: GCF_040954835.1. Classification (NCBI taxonomy): domain Eukaryota; kingdom Metazoa; phylum Chordata; class Actinopteri; order Semionotiformes; family Lepisosteidae; genus Lepisosteus; species Lepisosteus oculatus. Next base: position 26,283,375 of record NC_090709.1, on the reverse strand, counting down.
CTGTTCAGGACTGAGGAGTTTGTGTATAGTACTGAGGGACCCAGAGCTCTGTGTGTGAGTCTGAGCTGTGAATCTGACTGAGAGGAGTTTTTTTTATTCTGCTTCTGAGATTTTTGCCAAGTGGTGTTACATCCCCTTCAGATACTCTGCACAGACTGTCAGAGTGAGAGAAGAGGAGAGAGAGATGGACAGATAAGAGCACACGCAGCGAGAGAGACAGGATGGGGGAGAGAGAGGAGAAGGAGCAGGAAGACAGTGCAGGTGTTCAACCACACTGTGACCACAGGAGACAGGAGGCTTTTCTAAGCTGGAGCTCTGAGAGTCAGCCTCTATATTGACAGGAACATTCCGTCCTGTTCAGCCCTGTGAGAGACCCTGAGAGAGCTGTGTGAGGATAGAACCTGTTACCCTGTACAGCACTAGAGTTCTGAACACTGGACTCTCCTGTGTCTCCCTGTGCAGCACGCGGCTCTGAACACTGGACTCTCCTGTGTCTCCCTGTGGAGCACTGGAGCTCTGAACACTGGACTTTCCTGTACAGCACTGGAGCTCTGAACACTGGACTCTCCTGTGTCTCCCTGTGCAGCACTTGAGCTCTGAACACTGGACTGTCCTGTACAGCACTGGAGCTCTGAACACTGGACTCTCCTGTGTCTCCCTGTGCAGCACTGGAGCTCTGAATACTTGGCATCCCTGTGTGTCTCCCTATACAGCATTGGAGCTCTAGGGTAACAGGAGCACTATGAGCATCATCCCCCGGGCCAGGCTGACCATCACAGCTGACCAGGTGAAGAAGGAACTGAAGAGGCTGCACGGGGGTAAGGCCACAGGACCAGATAACATCTGTCCCAGAGTTCTGAGGGCCTGTGCTGATCAGCTGAGCGGAGTGCTCCAGCGACTGTTCAACCTGAGCCTGCGCTTGGAGAGAGTCCCGGTGCTCTGGAAGACATCATGCCTGGTCCCGGTACCAAAGAAAGGGCACCCCTCTGTCCTCAACGACTACAGACCAGTTGCACTGACTTCTCACATCATGAAGACACTGGAGAGGCTGGTCTTATCCCACCTGAGACCCATGGTCAGCTCATCACTGGACACCCTACAGTTTGCCTACCAGCCCAGTGTTGGTGTGGAGGATGCGATCATCTACATGCTGCAAAGGGCCTACTCACACCTGGACAGGGCTGGCAACACTGTAAGGATCATGTTTTTCGACTTCTCCAGTGCCTTCAATACCATCCAGCCCTTACTTCTAAGGAGGAAGCTGGATGAGATGCAAGTCGATGCCTCCATGACCTCGTGGATCACTGACTACCTGACGGGCAGACCACAGTCTGTGAGACTTCAGAACTGCGTGTCTGAACTGGTAGTGAGTAACACAGGGGCACCTCAAGGGACAGTTCTTTCTCCATTCCTCTTCACCCTCTATACTTCGGACTTTAAGTACAACTCAAAGTCATGCCACCTGCAAAAGTTCTCAGATGACTCTGCAATTGTGGGATGTATCAAGGGTGAGCAGGAGGAGGAGTACAGAGGACTGGTCAGCAGCTTTGTGGAGTGGTGTGGGGTGAACCACTTGGAACTGAATGTTACAAAGACAAAGGAACTGGTGGTAGATTTCAGGAGGAAAAAGGTCAAACCTACTCCTGTCTACATCCATGGGAGTGGCGTGGAGATGGTGGACTCGTACAAGTACCTGGGAGTGCACATCGACGATAGACTGGAATGGTCTAAGAACATCGAGGCCATCTATAAGAACGGAGAGAGCCGACTTTACTTCTTGAGGAGGCTCAGGTCCTTCAATGTGTGTAGTAAGATGCTACACATGTTTTATCAGTCGGTGGTAGCGAGTGCCATTTTCTACGCAGTGGTGTGCTGGGGCTCTGGGATTAGAGCAGTAGATTCCAAACGGCTGAACAAGCTCATCAGGAGAGCGAGCTCTGTCATTGGGTCTGACCTGGACCCCTTGGAGGTAGTGGCTGAGAGGAGAATGATGTCCAAACTGGAGGCCATCATGGACAACTTCTCCCATCCCCTCTATGACAGGCTTGCAGGAATGAAGAGCACGTTCAGCAATAGACTGCTTCATCCACGGTGCGACAGGGAGCGCTACAGGAGGTCATTCTTGCCGTCTGCCATAAGACTGTACAACGCATCCACCTTGCGTCTTGGCAGAGGCAACAGCGACAGTGACCTGTTTCTGGACTAAACGCATATACACATATACTGCTACATCTGTTCTCTTTCTTTTTCTTTTTCTTTTTCCCGTTTACAACCACTTTTGTGCAATATATGCCAGGGACCTGTGCAATACATTTATATTTATATTTATATCTATGGTTACATCTATATTTATATTCATACGTGTGATACGATTTTCTGTGTACTGTTCTGTTCTAGTTTCCTCTTGTGTGTCCGGACTGTGAGTAACTCTTGTATTGTATTGTATGTACTGTACTATTAGTGTATAATTCGTTACACTGTGGCTGTGTTGTGTGTGTTAAGCTGCTGTTGCACTGCAATTTCCCTCACGGGATCAATAAAGTATCTATCTATCTAAACACTGGACTTTCCTGTGTGTCTCCCTATACAGCACTGGAGCTCTGAACACTGGGCTCTCCTGCGTGTCTCCCTGTACAGCTCAGCTCTCAGCTGCCTCATCACACTGATACCCATAGCTTCACAGTACAGCCTGGCTTCCTGTGCTGGAAGAGCTCAGAGGAGCACAAACCACAGACTCACTGCAGTCTGACCTGTAGCTCCAGTACAGCTCTGAGGAAACAGGCCCATTTCCTAAAGACAGGGGAGTGAAGAGAAAATGCAGGTTTGCTGAAAACAACTTTTACAGAAGGACATATATGTTGTCATGTCATTATATGAAAATGTTTCATCCTGGCCTATCAGGGATTGATGTGTTTAATTACAGCTGTTAGGCTGTATTAACAAGGACTGATTGTTTCTTATTAATAATTTTGTTGTTGTTTTATACTTTGAACCTGACTCCTGCTCTTCTGCTTCTGCAGTTATTATGGTGAAGCTGCAAAAAGTACTACTGATACTCCTTCTGTTACTACTAATGCTACTAAAGCTATTACTGTTCCTACTGCTGCGGGTACTACCGTTACTGCTGCTACTGCTGCCACTGACACTACTGCTGCTATGATTAATAAGGAGGAAATGAGTTGTGTTCTCACTGGGTGTCTTAACAAGGACTGAATTTTCATTATGCTGTTTTTCTGACTTTGAAACTGACTCCTGCTCTTCTGTTCCTGCTGCAGTTATTATAGTGAAGCTGCAACACAGCTCTGCTATATTGTTGAACTGAAGAGTAAAAATATAGAATAACTACTAATACTACTACTATTACTACTGCTACTACAGCTACTACTACTGCTGCCACTGATACAACAGCAACTAAGAAGATTTTACTGCTACTCCTACTGCTACTACTAATGTTACTAAAGCTAGTATTACTAATATAATTAGTGCTGCAAGAACTATTGTTATTGCTACAAATACTGCTATCACTACAGCTACTAACACTACTAATAATAAGGAGGAGGTGAGCCATGTCCTCACTCTGTTCAGCCTGGGGTTGTATCAGGGTATCAGTATCAGTTCAGCTCCACTGTGCTATTTGAGAGTCTCAATCACACAGTCAGCTCCACACAGAGAGACACTGAGGCAACAACTAGAGGGCTGGAACATCTGTGTGAACTGGAGCTGCACAGGGACAGACTCAGGGTCTGAGGCACTCAGCTGGAAGAGCTGCTGTCCACCAGACTCAGTATAGAGGGGACAATCACTGCTGGGCTTTTCTTTCTTTTTCATTTAAATTATTGGTCTCCAATGATAGCCACTGGACAGACAGTTCATACTTTATCCACCTTGTTTCTGTATTCTTGTGCTGACCTGAGTGACCTCACTACCCCCTAGAGGACAGGCTCTCCTCACACTGTCCTTGAACAGGACCAGAGGGCACTGCTGTCTGGAGATACAACAACTTCTCTGTGACTCACTGCAGGACACCAGTCACTGGACCCTGCCTAACACAGACAGCAAGACACACAGGACTTTATTCAGGACACCAGTCACTGGATACTCACACAGCCATTGAAACCACTGTCCACTGCGTGGATCACAGATCACAATGACACAGGAACCCACAGGAAGAAATAGGGTCAGCACAATTCTACAGTCATTGTGGTCACTGTACACTATAGAGACCACAGCTCTCAGGACACAAATATCCAAATCTCTGATCTGAAGGCACACGGTCTTTAAAACCACTGTCCACTGCAGTGACCATAGTGACCATAGGTGCAGAATCTCAGGAACAAAGTCATTACAGCCATTGTCCACTTTAGTGAACATAACACATAGAAAGCCAGAAATATAGTAATTAAAGCCATTGTCCACTGCAGTACAGCCAGCTCCCAAAAACACAGGAGCACTGTCATTATATCTACTGTCCACTGCAGTGACTACAGTTCACATGAACACATTCAGTGTAGCCACTATCCACTATAGTGACCACAGCACCAAGAAACAAGGGAAAACAGTCATTACAGTCACTGTCCACTATAATGACCACAGCACCAAAGAACAAGGAACACAGACAGCAAGAGACACAGGACCATATTCAGGAAACCAGTCACTGATACAGACAACAAGCATCACAGGACTATATATACATAATTGATTATCTTGATACTGATTTACAATTATAATACTTGTCTAGAACTGAAGAGATTTTTTTCGTGTTTATATCTGATCTCTTCCTGCCCCTGCAGCACCTGCAGCCCTGCTGTCTGTATCTGTATCTGTGTTTCCTCCAGTGAGACACAGAGCTGCTCCTGTCTCTCCTCTTCTGCGCACTGCTGGGAGTGTCTTCAGGGAGAGGAAACAGTGATGTGTCTCTGATATATATGGAGAAGACTGAAAGAGCCCTGTGTGATTGGCCGTCCCGCCTGTGTGAGAGGTTCCTGCTGTCAGTCTGAAAAGGCAGTGCCGTGTGTGATTGGTGGGGCGGGGGGCTGTGTTGTTACTGGGGGTCCAGGGTGTGGAGCAGCAGCTCAGTTGCCCTGTGGGCTCAGGGGTGAAAACAGGGGTCTCGGCTGCGCTCTGTACTGATGACAATGGAGAGCTGCCTGTCTATCTTCTCTCTCGCTGTCCTGGTGCTGCACAGCTCAGCCAGTAAGTGTCCTGTCTTTTCCTGTCATGTCTGAAATTTAAGATTAACTGAAATTAAAGTTTAGATGGAAAAGGAGAAAAAAGTGGGTTGAAGAATTTCTCATGTTTATTTGAAAATCACCTTTGCAGGTTATTCAAATTATTAAAAATTAAAATAACTATACTAATTATTATCACTTTTTTTCTGAGTGTGTGAGTGAGGAAGCATAATAGCTGCTTAGAATAGTTTTAGTTTGAGATCTTTGTATTTTATTAATCCTCTACAGAATATTACTAAAATATTATTAAAAGTATTTTAAATATTTTTCATTAAATTTATTAATTTTATTAATTTCATTCAGGTTCTATAACTCAGGAAAAATAATCAATTGCCTAGAACCACTTTGTTTTTTTTAATCACCCATATTAATAATAATTCCACATCCATCAACGTACATTTAATCATAAGGTTATAGTTTTCGATAGAAAAGGAGCAAAGAGTACTGTGGTAGAGAGATTTTTATTTTAAATGACGCTTTGCGGGAATTTATCAAAAATTGTTCAAAATTATTTTTGTCTGGGTTTGCAAGTTAAAAAAAATACAATCTATGGTAATTTTATTAAATAAATCAGAATTCATAATATTGATTGATGCTTAATGTACTACACTCATCTGTCCAGTATACCTGTTGGTTAATTAACATGTTATTAATACATAATTTATACACATTTAGAAACTATGCTGTATAAAACATCTATGTCAGGCTGGGTCGAGCAGGTTTTTTTTTTGTTAATCATCTACAGTAGACACTGGTCATTATCACTCTCTTGATAATTTGTGATTTTATGTATAAATGTTATATACAAATTAGTATATAAAATCTATTTAAAAAGTTGTTTACAAATCCTAATCTGTTGCACTAATAATAATAATAATAATAATAATAAAATTCTTCATATGTTAGCAGCGGTGTGAGTGATATGCTAGAACATGTGACAAATGAAAAACATGATTCCATAATAATATAATAGTATACAGGCTGATTCAGAAATATGTAGCCTGGATTGTTTGTGGCTTTATTGTGCTCAACTTTGTCTTCTCTATATGGTATTATTAGAGACTGATGTATTAAGAGAAATTAGTGTGTTAGGGAAGACTGGAGTATTATTGAGACACAGATATTGTATAAATTACAGACAGATGCATTAATAGAAATCAGTTTATTCTTAAAGGCTGGAGTACTTTTAAGTTGCTGATATTTTATCATATATTAACAGATATACATACAGTAAATGTGTCATCAAAGATTAAAGTGTTTATGCTAGAGAATTAAGACTAGAGTTATGTCTCTGTGTGTTCAGACAGACCAGGATTCTGTCTTTAAGCTGTGTGACATTCAGTTGCTGTAAAAACAAGTATTTCCTCTAGGTTTTATAAAAACTTGTGTTCCATTGTGATATAAAGTTATTAGTATGTATTCTTCCTTATACAGAGATATTATAATGGAAATTATAAAATGCTGAAAACATAAAATAGTGGAATCCTAGGACAATTGGCTATTATAGTTTTTAAAGGGTTAAAATAAAATTGATATTAGTATTATCTGCTTCATGCAGACAAGGTTTGCTGTGTTAAGACTTTGGAGAGACATACTGTACTGTAAAGGTCACATTCTTTATTGGTGTAGAAGTTAGAAAATGCAGATTTAATATAAGTTGTGAAAACTTAGTATTGCTGGTGTATTATAAGCAACAGGGGTCGTATTACAAACTGATGGGTAAAAGCAATAATATAACAGTTGCTGGACTATCTCATATTACAACAAGAATTTAAAAATTATTATTTCACAGCTAAATAATTTAATTTGTTTTAGATGTATCTTAGCTATGTAAAGACAGGGTGACAGGTCTTTATATTATATTATATAATATTAATACATGATATCATATGATTCTAAATCATATGACTATAAAATATAAATATTAAACAGGATTTCACTTAGAGATTTATAACCACAGGACTTGTTTTTTAGCAGTTTTTTAAGACAACATCACAATAATATAAATAGTCACAGTATGCCTGTCCGTGTTAAACCTATCTGGTATTGTTGAAAAATGTTGTGCTTTAATATAATTTAATCAGACAATCATGTGTTCAATATAGATGTTGAGAGGTAAAGGCAAGAACAACATTGTTCACAGTTCACACAGAGCATGAGGATATACTGTATGCCTCAAATGCATCTCAGCACCACAGCAGCACAGCATTGAAGCACCTGGCAGCCACTGACCCCAGTTCCCAGAAACACAAGAACACAAGTCCCAGCTCTCTAAAGTCATGCACTCATCACAGTCACTGTCCACTGTAGTGACCACAACTCACAATAACACAGGAACACCGCCATTACAACAGCTGTCCACTGTAGTGGCCATATGCCCTAGAAAATAAACAGGAACTCAAGACAAAGCCCACTGAAGCCATACAGTCATTACAGACATTATCCACTGCATTGACACAGCACCCAGAATAATTGTATTTTAAGAGTTTTTGTTCCGATTTAAATTCAGCTTTATGTATATTTATTAAAATTATAATGTTATATATGATTTTAAATAAATATAATTCAATCTGTGAATCAAGCATTAATTAAGGTCTTTAAAGGTCAACTCTAAAATAAAAATACACTGTTTACATATTTAATGTTTCAAGAGAAAAATAAATTATATAAATGAAAAAATATTAAAAATAATTGGGATAATGATGGAAATGATATGTTATATTCTTGTCTATAAATACACATTTTATTTTTTTCAGTTTGTATTTTCATAAATCATACTTTCAAAAACAACATTTTTAAAGAGATTCATAAATGTGTAAATGCAGAGAGCCTCTCCAGTATCTCACACACAGTCACTGTGCTGCTAGACTCTCCAGTATCTCACACACAGTCACTGTGCTGCTAGACTCTCCAGTATCTCACACACAGTCACTGTGCTGCTAGACTCTCCAGTATCTCACACACAGTCAATGTGCTACTAGACTCTCCAGAATCTCTCACACAGTCACTGTGCTGCTTGACTCTCCAGTATCTCACACACGGTCTCTGTGCTGCTAGACTCTCCAGTATCTCACACACAGTCTCTGTGCTGCTAGACTCTCCAGTATCTCACACACAGTCACTGTGTGCTAGACTCTCCAGTATCTCACACAGAGTCACTGTGCTGCTAGACTCTCCAGTATCTCACACACAGTCACTGTGCTGCTAGACTCTCCAGTATCTCACACACAGTCACTGTGCTGCTAGACTCTTCAATATCTCACACACAGTCACTGTGCTGGTTGACCCTTCAATATCTTTCACACAGTCAAGTCAAACAGGAAAAACAAAATAAAAATATAAATACCAGGTTTGATTCTAATATGTGTAAATATAAAATATCCTGTAGATTTGGATATAAGTCTGTACATTGTACTGTATACATTGTACTGTATAACATTGTATAATGGATGTACTGTATTGTTTCTCTTTCTGCAGGCAGTGCTGATGTGAGGCTGGTGAATGGTGCCAGTCCCTGTGAGGGGAGAGTGGAAATTTATCATGAGGGACAGTGGGGGACAGTGTGTGATGATGAATGGGATCTTGATGATGCTGCAGTGGTGTGTAGACAGCTGGGTTGTGGATCTGCTGTTTCAGCACCACTAAGGGCTCACTTTGGACCAGGAGCTGAACCAACCTGGCTGGATGACGTTTCCTGCACCGGGCAGGAGTCAGCACTCAGGGACTGTAGATCAGCAGGTTGGAGAGTGGAAGACTGTGGCCATGATGAGGATGCCGGTGTGCTGTGCTCTGGTAGGATAGTTTATGTTATTTTACGTTTATGTTTACGTAAATTTACGTTAATTTATTTCCAACTAGGTTTAAATTGAATTACTAAATGTATACATCTGTTTCCCTCTTTTCTATCATCTTAAACTAGGATACACTAGGATATTGTCTGTGAGAAGTATTATGCTCATATTTTGTGACGAAGCCCAGAGTCCTGTCACAATGTGGAGGGTCCAAATGTACTGGTCATTTTGATTCTTTTTCTTAGATCTCTCAGTGTTTCTGTGACAGTGACTTGATCTGCAGTGAATGTGTTGAATGTATTAATTAATTTTTGCTCAGTAATTTTCTAAGATTCCAGCACAGTGAATAGCATTAGTATTCTTTAGAATTCCTCAGTATTTTGTTTAAATAATGAATATTACTGCTCTCATATCTGTTCTGATATTCAAACATATTGAGTGGTCTGGGACAGTGATCTCTGTTATTGTTCTGATATTCCAGCTCATCTAAGGGTCACATTGGTTAGGGACAGTGATCTCTGTTATTGTTCTGATATTCCAGCTCATCGAGGGGTCAGGCTGGTTGGAGGCAGTGATCTCTGCTCTGGGAGACTGGAAGTGCAGCACGGAGAGACCTGGGGCTCAGTGTGTGACTCTGACTTTGACTGGCAGGACGCAGAAGTTGTCTGTCGAGAGCTGGACTGTGGGGTTCCCTCACAGGTGCTGAAGGGGGCTCATTTCGGGAAGGGGGAGGGACAGGTCTGGACAGAGGAGCTCCAGTGCCAGGGAAGTGAATCTCACCTGTCCTTCTGTCCAAAGTCCTCCACAAAGACACAGAGCTGCACCCATGAGAACGATGTGGGACTGGAGTGTTTTGGTAAGAGGGGGATAATTCATTTCATTTTGTTTTTAATGGAGCTCAAAACTGAAGCTTAGAAGAGAAACAGATAAGTGTTGTTATAACTCTGATTCAATACTGGGGGTTGGTGTTTAACCATGAAAACTCAATACGATGATCTTCTGATCAACAGTAACTTAATTAAACCATATATTACCAGCCTTGCTGATGAATAACGTATTTCAGATTGAATTGGATTGAACAGTAACACATTAGTGAGATACTTATATGACAGTAATTTAAAGCTTAGTATTGTAAGTATACTTGAAGATGCCATTGAGGGTAATTGCGGGTTGTTATGTTGTGAAGCTGGGCCTCTGCTCTCTCCCCTGTCCTATCTGCAGGATACACAGGGTTCAGGCTGGTGAATGGCTCTGACTCCTGCTCTGGCCGAGTGGAGTTACAGTGGCTCTTCAAGGACTGGGGGACAGTGTGTGACCTGTACTGGGACCTGAGAGACGCCACTGTTCTCTGCCAGCAGCTGGGCTGTGGGGAGGCTGTAGCAGCTCCAGGACAGGCCTGGTTTGGACAGGGCAGTGGACCAGTAAGGGCTGATGTGTTTGAGTGCCGGGGCAATGAGAGCCGTCTCTCACACTGTGCTGTCTCTACATGGGGGAGAGCAGTGTGCTCTCATGGACAGGACGCAGGAGTCATCTGCTCTGGTGAGAATTATGTTTAAAAATCATGTGCTTACACACAGCAGCACACTGTCTTCATGATTTACTGAATACCTGCTCTGTTACATGCTGCCAGTAAAAATATATTCCTTAAAGCATGTGAGCGTATTTGAATCATATCATATATAACTCAAATATTAACTAAAGGGGTAATCATTTTCATTGTCATTTTTTTTCAGATGATTAGGTACAACAATTCACTGTGGACAAAAATCTGTTTTACATTTATATTGAGATCACTGTCCTAAAAATGAAAGAAAGTATTGGATCTCAGTATCCCGTAATTAACACCTGAACTGTTTAATTAGTTTAATTAATGGAGCCCTATTTAACAGGAGGCTGAAAAGAAAGTGAGTCTCAGAAAGTCAATAATTACAGATGTTATGTACAGTTGAGCCCCACACACAGCTGACCCTGCACTGGTGAAACATCACTCCTGTGGATAGAAATGAGCTCCTTTCTTCTGTTTTACAGACTCAAATATGACCAGAGATTCACCTGGAGCAGGTAAAGAGAGATTGAAAACTGTCTTAATCACATCAGTGCTGTTTTAATTCTAGTTTCATTTCTGGTGCTAAACTGAACCTCTCACACATGGTTCACAGTCTGTTTTCTCTCTCTCTGTTTGTTTCACAGGTTTCCCTTCTTCAGCTGTTCCCTTTTCCAAAACACCAGGTATGAATTAGCCCCTGTTCTGTATCTCCAGGGCTCTCAGTGTGTGTTGATGTCTCTGTTGCTCAGTGGAATCCCAGATCAGTCAGTGAGGCAACAGCTGTGTGTGTGCAGTTTTTTCTGTGTGTCACAAACACACTAGGGTCTTTGGGATCTACAGCAAACGCATCTATCTGAATACTGCAATTTGTCACCGGTGGAGCTATTGTCTCTGTGCCCAGCAGTGGGTCAGAAAAGTAACTTATCTGGTATACTGCTTATGAACAATCTGTTACAATAAGTATATATTAAATTAATCAAAAGTCAAGAAACATTGTACTTGAACTGTATCTGCTGTGCCTAGTGGGCCGAGATAATCTTCAACTTGTAACAGCAGGTCATGGTGATCTCTTAGTACTGCACTGACCTCCGGACCCCTAACCTCTAATTCTCTGCTCCTAGATCAGCTGTCCCTCAGGCTGGTGCAGGAGGTGACTGTGCTGGGAGGCTGGAGGTATATCACAATGGTTCCTGGGGGACAGTCTGCGATGACTCCTGGGACCTGGCAGACTCTCAGGTGGTGTGCAGACAGCTCCAGTGTGGGACTGCCCTCAGTGCCCCAGTTCCGGCCTCCTTCAGCCAGGGAACTGGACCCATCTGGCTGGACGAGGTGGGCTGTCTGGGGAACGAGTCGTCTCTGTGGGAGTGTCCCTCAGCAGGGTGGGGACGGCATGACTGTGGACACAAGGAGGATGTGAGAATCCTGTGTTCAGGTAGGGGAGATAATTAAAATTACAATGATTCAGATTCTTTAATCCCACATTGTGGATATGGCTTGCGTCTAGAGTGCCTAAATATGTTTGACTTGTGAGAATGTGAGAATCTTGTGTTCAGTAAGTTAACTAAATAAAATAATCCACATACTGGAATTCCACATTGTGGATATGGTTTGCATCTGGAGTGCTTAAATGCATCTTGTTGAGGAAAAGACTGAGCTGGATGCAGAATTAATTTTAAAATAAATATTTATATTTATGATACAGTTGTGAATGCACATATTCACATCCCAGCAAAAATAAATAAAGAGAGAAAGAAACTCAAGAGAAATTCCCCTCCACTAGAGAATGGGGATATATTCATCTCAGTCCTCCAGTAAAATCTAGGGTCCAAACTTTAAACTTCTCACATCAATAAGACCTGTTGTCTGTTTGGGTGTATTTGTCTTGGCCATTATCTTTCATGATTTTCTGCCTCAAATGTTTCATTTTGATTTGTTCCAAGAATGGCTTCTGGTCAGATCCTGATGACCCACACAGTGTTAAATGTCACCCTGAGCCACGTTTTCTCCATTCATAACGCTGCACCGCTCATCCTGAGCCAAGAGTTCTACTTTCATGCCTCAGTCTCTTAGTTGTGCTGCTGCTGAATAGCCAAGCTGATCAGAATGATGTTTTGGGTCAGAACCTGATCATGTAATGGGATTTTAAAGTTCTGTGTGATGCACTGTCCAGGTTCTGAATGAACAGAACCACACAGTCCTGCCTGTCACCTTCATGTCAACTGTGTTATTGTACAGCTGTCCTTGTTTCATTACGTGAGTCAGTTATAACTGGATTAGTACGGGAAATGAGACTGGTTGCTGTTCACATTGTTTGCTGGTTGTTTCTTACCAGTTCAGATTGAAACGTTGGGCTGTCTTGTCAGGGTTTGTTTCCTTTGACTTTCCCTGCTGTCTTGACAGATCACACTCTCCTGAGACTGTCTGCAGGCTGTTCAGGACAGGCAGAGGTTTACTACAATGGCACCTGGGGCAGCATCTGTGCCAACAGCATGACAGACACTACAGCTGCACTGGTCTGTAAACAGCTGGGCTGTGGAGACAAGGGCACCGTCAGAGAGACAAACTCCAGGCTGAGCCCTGATCCCAGATGGCTGGACTTTGTCTCCTGTCGCAAACACGACTCCACCCTGTGGCAGTGTCCCTCCTCCCCCTGGGGTCAGAATGACTGCACAGACCGAGAAGTGGCTTATATCACCTGCTCAGGTACAGAGGGAAGAGTAATGCTCTGTAAATTAGTGTTTTGCCATATTTAGAACAGACAAAATCTTTAAACTGAATTCTTAGTAATTTATATCCAAACATGTATAAAATTAAATAATTATTATTAATCTTTGAAGGTCCTAGAAAAGAAGCTGACAGAAGCACTCCAGCCCCTCAGGAAGAGCAGCCTCAGCTGTACTGCCCAGGTGAGTTCAGTGTGTAAAACAGTCAGAGACACTGCAGCCCTGAGCTGAGGAACAGTAACCATACAGCTCTCTTCTAGAGCCACTCAGTACCTCACTGATCTCTACTACAGTCACTGAGCTGAAGACACTCAGTAAGCTCTCTGCTCTCGTCTACAGTCACAGATCTAATGACACTCAGTAACCTCACTGCTCTCTTCTACAGTCACAGATCTGATGACACTCGGTAAACTTTCTGTTGACTTTCAGTCCCACTGGCTCTGCGCCTGGCAGGAGACACTAACTGCTCAGGCAGGGTGGAGCTGCGGTACGAGGGCTCCTGGGGGACAGTCTGTGACGACTCCTGGGACCTGCAGGATGCCCAGGTGGTCTGCAGACAGCTGGGCTGTGGGGACGCAGTGAGTGCAGCAATAGAGGCCTCATTCGGACCAGGGATTGGCACCATCTGGCTGGACGAGGTGAACTGCACAGGCAGTGAACTTCACCTGTGGGACTGCTGTCACTCTAGACTGAATCAGAGCGACTGTCGACACAAGGAGGATGCAGGGGTAACCTGTACAGGTGAGGAGAGTCTTAGAACTGTAGATGAACAAGGTAGCAGATCAATGGAGAAGTTAGACTGATGTTACCCATACTCTATCACTGCTTAATATCTAACTGAACCAACTAAGATCATCAGTCACAAGATTGGGATGTTTTGTAGCCCTGTGTATGTGAACAACACTAGGCTTTAATTCTGAGCAAGACACCATTCATCCAGCAATCCTAGATTTGACCTCAAGGAACAAATGTAAAGATTTTCTTTTTAAGACCACTGTGGATTCAACCTGCTGTAAAACCAAAGGCAAAATAATGACAGTTCTCCTATCTCTTTTACAGGTTTGTCAGAGACAACAGCCAGTCCAGCAACAGCTACAGGTGAACAGAAATCTTCCTTGTCATTGATAACTCCTGTCTTTCTGTCTCTTCAGATTCCCAGTGTAGCTGTAGTGTCTCCTCTCCTCCTTAAGTGTGAAGATCAGTGTCTCTTCAGATTCCCAGTGTTGTTGTAGTGTCTCCTCTCCTCTCTCAGAGTGAAGATCAGTGTTTTCAGATTTCCAGTGTAGATCTTGTGCTAGTGTCCTCTCTTTCCACACTGATTTAGTGACAGTCCTGATGGGTTAGATTGGGAATCCTTAACTGTTCTTCATTGATCTTGGGTTCACCCTGAAGCCATGAGAGCCACATATCGGAACAGGAGGAGAACAGGACATGTGTCGAAGTGTATATGAGCCCAAGAGCACCTCTCCTGATCCCTGTTCATCCATTGTCTCCCCCTCTCTCAGGCAGAACCAGGACAACACCCCAGACACAGCCACTGGGAGGCCTGTCTGCCTCGCCCCTGGTCCTCCTGCTGCTGGGGGCTCTGCTCTTCGTGGTGCTGGCCCTGTTAGTGGGGCAGCTGATCCAGAACAGGAATCTGAGGAAAGGTAGGGAGGGAACTCTCCATCCACATAGTGACCTCTAGTGGTCAGTTCTGTCACTCACATGGAACTTATATTTACATAATTACCTTGAGGAATAAACCTGCTTTAAAATCACAATTGCCTGAGGTAAAACCTGTCTAATTTAAAGGTGTGCTGGATGTGAGAAATTTTAATAGTGTAGAGAAATCCATTTGAAGTTTAAGAAAGATTATTTGAAAAAGATTAGCAACAATTACAGGTGGAGATATCAGGAAATTTGCAAATCCAGAATCATAACATTTGTGTGCTCAAATGTCCAAAATAGGTTTAGGAGTGACATTTTTTATCTTGTACTCCTCTCCCTGCATGTTAACCCTGAGTGTCTGTTTCCTCACACAGCCCTATCTAAGGGAGCACTCGCCCCCTATCATGATGCCGTCTACGAGGAAATAGAGTACAAACTGGCCAGAGAGGGAACCTACAGCGCCCCCAGGAGAGGTGAGTGGAGACAGTCTTCAGGTGTGATTAGTCTCCACCCTCTAAGGAAAATCTGAGGACTTACACTTGTAGAAAATCTCACTCAACTGGTTTCTGACAAAAAGGGTATTTTTTAGTTTTAAACCTGTAGGGTTTTTTCTCAACTGGTGTCAAACTAAGTGAAGAAAATCAACACCGCACGATTCTGGATCTGCCTTATAAACACAAACTCACACACTGGCTTCTCTTCCAGTAGAGGACAGTGAGGCTGCTGTCTGACTGCAGGTAATACTGATCTGTCCTCCTGTTCACAGGGAGATTCCTCTCTGATGAGCTGCCCTCTGGATATGATGATGTGGAGGACAGTGAGGGAGACCCAGTACCAGGTGAGGGGAGGTTAAGTAAGGGGGCTCAGTGTGGGAGTGAGGAGGTCTTCAGTTCAGTACTCACTCTCACCTCAAACCACGCTGACATTTAGAGAACTTATGTAGAAAATCCTGAATTATATAAATATAACCACACGTGTTTGATACTTTATAAAGTCTGTTTTTCAGTGTTGCCTCACACTAGCATTATCTCAGCAAATCATAGATGCTGAGCAAAACTAGACCTGGTCAATACTGGGGTGGTAAACAGGGTGCTGCTCTCATTGGTTTTGATAGAAAAGGAGACTGCGGAACAGCATGCTGCCTTTCAGATCAGATAAATCAGCGACCCTAGAGTTTTGGCTTAACTATACACCACAAAACATTTAAAATCACACTTTCCAATTACTTTGCAGCTCTATGGTCAAAGTAAGTCTGAGTCCTGAAGTGTAAATTCTCTGTCTCTCTGTGTGGTTCAGGAGACTCGATAACCTCTCTGAAAGAAGAGATCCCAGAGTACTATGATGATGCTGTACCTCAGAGTCCAGATGCCTTGTCAGGTGGGTTATTTCAGTCCAATCACATGGGGAAACTCTGCACCAATCCCACAGAGTCTGAATCTCTCTACTCTTTCTTGGATCTAAGCCTCTGAATACGGAGTCTGTACTATTCTGTACCAGTTACATGAATCTGACTCTCTCTCTGTGATCTCAGCCCTGCACACTCAGTCTGGGTCACTTCTGCCAGTGTCCGGCTCCTCTTCAGTATCTCATAGGGTTCACATCACCACCCTCACTGTACAAATACAGCCAAACTTTCTCTGCCCTGTTTTCCTTCAACATCTTATTTGAAAATCTAGGAATTGTTTTACATTTATTACAGTTGTGAATAGGACTGGAAATCAGGTTCCCCCTGATCTCCTGTACTTAGAGCCTGGAGTTTTAGATCCTGTGTGATGTTCAGTTAATCAGTGTGTTCTGATGAGCTCCAGCAGTCCTGTGCTCTAGATAACTCAGTGTGCTGATGTGTGACAGTGAAGCTGTGCTCTGTGTGCTTTAGGAAAGCTGATGTTCTCTGTGAAAGAAGAGGCCCCTGAGTACTATGATGATGCCATCACTGTGCCCCAGAGTCCAGACACTGTGTCAGGTGAGTTATTATAAATAAGACTAAGGAGTACCCCCTGTACCAGCCCACAGTAGCCTTTGTCATTAGAAATTAGTCTCAACCTAATTTCATATCTGCAAATAAACACTACCTAGAAGAGAAAAGGTCTCTGACAGGCCAGTCTGTCAGAATGACAGAGCCATTACTGACCTGCTCTTCTGTTCACAGGGAGACTCCTCTCTGATGAGACACCCTCTGGGTACAGTGATGTGTTCAGCAGTGAGGAAGACCCCACTTCAGGTAAAAGGGGCTACAGCCAGGGGGCTCGGTGTGGGTTAGGTAGTTCAGGGATGAGAGAGATAACCTCCAGTAATCCATCTCTGTTGCACTGTCATCCAAGACAGGGGGGAATCAGGCATTTTGCAGTAGCGGTAGCTTCACTCTATCGTGTCCTACAAGGATCAATAACAGCCAATAAAGGCTGAGTGACCTGAATTGTACAAAGTTAGATCACAAAGATCAGTGTCACTGAAACCCACCTACTGACACACCTAGCCAATCAGATTTAAATTGATTTAAATTGATCAGCAGCTGATTAATGATGAGTGAATGAGGTCTGGGCAGAACAAAGCTTTAGATTCCGCAAGACCAGGAATTCTGTTCTCTGAC
This sequence comes from Lepisosteus oculatus, assembly GCF_040954835.1. Classification (NCBI taxonomy): domain Eukaryota; kingdom Metazoa; phylum Chordata; class Actinopteri; order Semionotiformes; family Lepisosteidae; genus Lepisosteus; species Lepisosteus oculatus. Next base: position 26,265,847 of record NC_090709.1, on the reverse strand, counting down.
TGCAGAGAGAATTACTAGGCTCAGAAATTACTAGGTCTTCCTCACTGTGGTTTTAGAGCATTGATACTTCATAAGTATAAGTGAATTCTACACTGAATCATCAATTCTCCCAAAAAGATACAATTTAATTAAAAAAACTTATTAAACGCTTTTGAGTACAATATTGTTACATCTATTCTGTATACTATAACTGTTAGTCCACTAATAGCCATTGATATCAAAGCAGAGTACTTCTCAGATCCAGTATGTTCTATTATGCTTATTGTTTGTTATGCAAATTATGATTATATAAATAAATTGTATATTGTCTGGTTAGAATACATGTGTGAGACTATAGATTATTATGTTTGATTAGTTTCTAAAAGTCTACAAGTACTCTCAAAATATACTGCTATAATTTCTTATTGTTACAGAAAATTAAAATCCCCATTCACTACACTATTGTGACTATGTAAGTGTTTTAAAAAATCTAGGTACACCTGGGTAATGTCATCAATTCCAATTCCAATTACAGTACATGACTAGTGGCTGCAAAGCAAGGAGATGTTTGCTGAGGTGTGAGATTCAGAGATCAAAGCAACCATAAAGTTCTGGGTAAATGATTGTCAATCAACTGTCCAGGACTGGTAGAAGGCGAGAGCTACTTCTTGCTTCTACTACTTGTCCAGATCAACTGGAAAGATCAGACTGGAGTTTAGTCTTTGACCCTCATAAAGAGAGCTTGCATTTCTGTTGTTTTTAGAAACTTTTATTTCTTTTTTAGAGAATCCCTTAGTTAAAGAGTGCCTCTCCTGGCTAGTGGGAGCATCTTTAGAACAGGGAGATAGGTTCCCATTCATTTTGTAACAATTGGGTTCACAAAGAGAGATTTTACTGTAGGTTGTAATGTCTTAGGTTTAGAAGGTTTGGTTTCTCTTTCTTTTATATAGGTGTTTCTGTAAAAGCTGAATACTTGGTAGCAGTTTGACGATTTTCTGGGTGGTTAGGATGTAGGTGTCTAAAACACCTTGTTAGCAAATTTGTAATTGCGTGCTGTATATTTATGTTGTGTGTAATTTCGTGTGTGTAGTGTTGTTAATAACAAATATTTAACTAATTGTACTTTTTTCAATAAAGCTGTTCCAAAGAACAAATCTCTTATGTGCCTTTAACTATACCAAATGCTTGGGAATATTGTTGGCAAAATCTTTAAAAGTTGGGGGTTATGATTAATTTATTTTTTAATTTATCTACTCAGTCATTTTTGATATTCACAATTTTCATAATTCTAATATGTAACAATATTATTTCAATAACTGCCTCATTTGACAAATCATGACAAGTCTGTCTCTCTGTCAGGTGTCCTCCAGCCTGGCCCTGGAGTGGACAGGGTCCTGCCCACACTGCCCTCTGAAGAAGGAGCCCCTGCCCCTGACAGGACTGACTACGATGATGTTGGGGATGACTCTCAGGGAGAGGATGGGCGCTGTGAGACTGACAGAGCTGTCTGGGAGAACCTCCTCCAGCAGGTCTAGACACAGAAGAGCTTCACCAACAGAGTCACACAGTCTTACAACAGTTCTGAGCACTGAGACTGTCTGTGACCTGAGTCCACTTCACTCCACTGCTTCCACACTGACACTGTCTGTCACCTGAGAGCTCTGACCAGTGAGTCACTGTCCTCATTGACTTTGTCTACAGGACCTGCAGTTTGTGTTTTAAAACAGGGAGACTTTAAAGTTCCCTATTCCACTCAGTCTTTTTTCTTGTACAATATGTTTCTGAAATAAAACTATTAATTGATATAGAATTCTGAATGTAACATTTCTGATGTGCAGAAATGTATAGACATTTTCTTAACATTTCCTTTTTAAAAATAAACTTTTTAAAACCATTTTGTCATTCATTTGTAATTTCTTAATTTTGTACAATTAAAGACTTTTAATTAAATATATAAGGAACCTTTGGCCAGTCACAATGATAAAATCAACCCCAGAAGGAGAGAATGCCTAAATGTTTGTGATCAATTCATAAGTATGATTTTATCCACACAAGGAGCAAAAGGCACTGTTGACAGAGCCAGATACAACACTACCAAAGAGACAACCTGGCTGTTATTTACATTCCCTTCAAATCAAAAGGTTAAGATAGATACTTTATTGATCCCATGAAAAGAAATTGCATCTATCTATCTAAGACTCCTTGTCCTGCCATCAGGAGCTGCTCAATTTAAAACGCAGCATCCCACAGCACTAGAGACACCCCAATATTCACTTTATACTACACCTCAAACCATAGGCATTTTATAGCACCCAGATTGACCAGTACAGAGCACTAGATACAGTAAAACATCTTCATATTTGAAAGAAATGTGAGTGTTTTGCACATTTCAAGCTACAACAAGTAAACATTTGAGGACCTAAGTCAATATCACCTGGAATGATCAATAATGACCAACATTGGCAACTTCCAAGAAAATCATTTTCACTCATTGAATTTGATCTTCATACTCACCTTGCATTCTCAGCTATAATAATTCAAAATTACAGTGCAGATTTGGTGGAAAACTTCACAAATCTGTACAATTGTATTTTAATATCTTGGTATGTACTTTCATTTTAACCATAAATGCTATTCAGTATATTGTACTTTTGTTGTACTTTTTAAAACATTTTACCTGAGGACGCAAGGGGACTGTTATATCTTGTGATACATGCAAGACATCAGTAAAAGAAGGTGAAAGTTTAATAAAATTGGTGAGTAAAAGAAAACCACAATTTGTATGATATTATCCCTCGATATCGAAGATCAATTGAAGGATTTGAAGAAACTATCAAAGAAACAACAGCAATAGCAGATGATTTGGGTTTTGAACCAATGATTACACATCAATAATCAATTCGTCCTCAAAAAAGAAGAGACAGGCATGTTTTGAGCCTCATAATGATCCTCTTCTGGATCCACAAGAAACGTGTTTTGGATGTACTTATAACTTCCATCGAAGAGAGATCTCATCAGTTGCATGCAATTGAAACTTTCGACTTTTTGGATGGTATTGAAAATATTTTAAAAAAAATAAAATAAACAATTTTCCAAGGAAGATCTCATGAAGTATTGCCAGGATCTATTCTTAGCGTTTGGTAGTGATAACACTGCTGATATTGATGGAGTAGAAACGTACGATGCGTTGACAGGATTTCTGAAGCGAGAAGTCCTAGAATGCCGCCTATAAATGAGCTAGGATTCATACCAAGAAATACTTTTTGTATTCCACCCAGAAGGCTGCTATTGCATCACATATCTTGTGAACATTATCAGTTTTGGTAGCTTCTGGGCGCGATTTTCCAAAACCGAAACTAATAACAAAATTATTTAAGATGCACAATGTCCAAAAATTGTAAATCGAGACTAGTATTACTACAGAAGAAAATATTTAACTGAAATATAAATAAGACTATGAAAGTATAAACAGTAGAACAATTCAATTTATATAACTTATTTTTTATTCTTATTAGAAATGGGATCACACACCGGAAGACACTAACGTTTATCTTCGTTAGAGTGTGTGAATAACAGTTTAACCCAAAATGTTTGTAATTGTGATTTTGTTGAAATGCAATAAATCGCCTATCAGCAGTAAGAAATTATTAAGAAAGTAAGATTTTTTTTTTATTTCACAAACTGTAAGACGTGAAGAGAGTTTACAGTTCGTATCCTTCGCTTTGTCTTAATTTAAGCGTTCAGGATCCAAGCCCGTGTGTGGACGGTTGTGTTTCTTGAATCTCTTGTAATCATCAAAAGTCGTTGTTTAGTCCTTCAGTACTTTCTCGAGTTGTACCATGGATATTTTATACGATTAATACTATTCATGCTCTTTTGCCTTTTCCTTCACATATGGAAAAAGTTCAAAGTGTCCTTATGGCTGTGCTCCACATCTACACAACAGCACCTGTAACAGTACAGGACACGCAGTGAGGAATTCGCGCAGCTTTCCGTTTAGTGCGGAGTCCAGAGGGAGGACTCACTCGCTGAATGATTTCTCAAGAAATCCCGGGTGAGATTTAACAGGTGATTTCTTCAACAGCCACGACAAGTGTGGAGACGTTCTCTGGATTTCCTGAATATGACGTTAAATTAGTTCAAATCATTTGGTAGTTAACAGAACTAAATGCTTTGGAGGTACATTTAAAACAGCAGAGCAACACTGTAGCACTTTGTGTGTGACTGAACTTAATTGTGTAAACCTGGCTCTCTATGAACACTGACAAAGAGTTCTCACTCAACAGAAGATTGCGATGTGAGCACAATAATGTAAAGCAAATGGAGTTGCCAGGGATTGAACCCGGGACCTCATACATGCAAAGCATGCGCTCTACCACTGAGCTACATCCCCACTGGTGTATGCTCAGGGAGAATGCCTGCAATTTCCCACTTTCGTGTTTCCTCTACTACAGAGTAAATTCATGGGAATGAAGAAATAAGGAAGGAAAAATAATCGCATTGAAGCTTCCAGAGACTGGGCAAAAACGAATCAGTTATTTTTATATCCAGTCACACGGGCGACAGTGGTTAATTCCTCGACGGGGGAGTGCTTTTTTACCTCCTTACTCTGCTGTCTTTTAATTCTGTTTTCTTTGAAAGCTTTTTGCATCTTTTAAGTGCTCTCGGTTAAACTATGCATAGGACAACAGCAGTACTGATGATTTTCATGGACCGATGCACACTTCTTCTGTACAACTCCAGTGATAAAGCCCTGTCTGTAAATATTGTAGAAGAACGAAAAAGGGTGAAACAACGCTCCAACCACAGGAATGGTAACCAGAAGGATCGTGTTCTAATTTAATATGTCATTTTGAGATGCCTTGTCAACGCAGACAGGTGTTAGAGCTGAACAAATAATTTATAGTGGTGGTTGTAAACATGGAACATGTTGTTTCTATACCAGGAAGAAAGGAGCAGACTCTTAAACTCTTTAACTCTTAAGTTAAAAGAGACAAAAACGACACCTAATCACAGCTAACATTAATTAACATGTCTGTGTCTTCATCACTTTTGGGTAAAGTAAGCTTGAAGTTCAAAAACGATTTTGGCACGCCTGTAGAGTTTTTATGAAACAATTGCTTTGTATATACAATTGCTCTGTGTATAAAGTACATTGTGAATGTTCTCACAGCCTTCAGTTTGTCTTTTTATTCCACACACGAATATTCTTGTGTCCATATCACATATCATATAACACAGAACGCCTTCAAACCAAATGCATTTTAAAGACCACGACTTTGAAAATTTTCACAACCCCTCCATAAACATATCAGTGAGCTCATTATTCTTTTCTGACAGTCAGGGTTTTGATTGATGCGCAATTACGCACCATCTGGAACACTGGGGGACCGCTGTATACATACATACGTTCACAACGCAGAAATACTGCTCAATAGAGTTTCATGCGAAAAACCAATATATGACCATAGGAAGCAGAACAGCAGTGTCACGCCCGACATCCCTCCCTAGAGGGCGCTCCACTGCTCTCATTATTGTTCGTGTGTTTTAGCTCTCCAGGTGTACCCTTTTAGCGTTATTATTTAAAGACCAGCTCCTCCAGTCCTCGGGGCTCATCATTAGGGTAAGATGTCGCGAGGCCCGCCTACCACCAGGAAATCCTACGTCTGTCTCCTGAGGGCATAGGCCTCATCCCCGACACCTCCCGCTTCCTGAGCCCGGGGTCTGGAGGATCTCGCCCCGTCACCCTTGGACCTCCATGTTTCGTTCGTCTGTGTGCTCCCCTCTCTCGGGGATTTTAACTTTGTCGCGTTCCAGGATGGATTTCCAGTTGATGGACTTTCGGACTGTGCTTTGACCTGCCCTTGGACTCGTTTGGATTTGGATGCCGTTTTGTCTTCCCCGTACACTGTCTCACGGACTGTCACTATTATTTTGTGCACTATTAAACCCCTCTGTGTTCCTTTTACCACGCCTCCTGTTTTCTCCAGCTCCTACCGCATCGCATAGGGTCTTCTACAATATCTGACACGGATTCCAGTCCGTGTCCATTACAAGCAGTTTCCAATTACCCAGACTGTCAGCACGGGAATAAAGCTTTGTTTTATTTCTGAAACCTTTTCTTTATTTCCTGTTTTCATTCTACAGGACAATTCCTATTCTTTACTCAACAGCTTTTTAAAAATAGCACCCATGATGTTCAAATCATGATGTCCATGATTGTTTACACAGAAGACTGGGAGAGCTATGGGTTGTGAATCTCTTTTTCTCATGGTTTTATTGAATGTGGCACTGTGCACTAGGATAGGGGGATGCTGTTCACAAGCCAATAGCATTTAAACCACAGCACCCACAATGCTGCAAGTAAGTGTTTTACACACTAAGCAGGTCCTCTGACCTTTCCCAGCCTTGCTTTGGGTTGTGAAACCTCTTTCAGTTTTTGTTATGATTTTTTCAATACGGCACCTATTAGACACGCAATACACTGGGATAGGGAGGTCCTCTTCATGACTCAATAGCATTTGAAGCACAACATTCACAATGCTACAACCAAGTGTTTTACACAGCAGACAGCCCCCCTCACCTCATACAACCTTGCTTTGGGTTGTGAAAGTGTTCTTTATTTTTTTATGATTTTTTGAATATAACACTACAGGTAATATACTGGAATAGGGGGGTCTTCTTAATACATGGGGTACATGGGGATAGCGCCTTAAAAGGTGGCTTCTCAAAGCTCTTTACAGAATGACAACAACAATAAAAATACACAAGATAAAACACAATTACAATATATAGAGGAGACCATGGATGGTGGTACTAAGAAAAGCAGAGGGGTGAAGAATGGAACCAGTTCAGTAAAGGCTTTTCTGAAGAAGAGGGTTTTGAATCTGGATTTGAAGCAATTTAGAGAAGGTGACTCTGTGATATCCTTGGGGAGAGAGTTCCAGAGCTTGGGGGCAAAACAGGAGAAGGTCCTGTCACCCACAGAATGTAGATGGGCTTGGGGAACAGTTAGGAGAGCAGAATTAGAAGAGAGAAGGTTGCGAGGTGGGGAGTAGGGCGATAATAGTTCAGACAGGTACTGAGGTGCCAAGCCATGCAGAGCCTTATAGGTGAGCATGAGAAATTTCATGTGCATTTTTTCCCCTCTGTAACAAGAAACATGTGCACTCTGAATTGAGTGGGTGTCAAATTTGTAAACCTGAAATTATTTTTTGTTCATATAGTCATTAAGATCCAAAAGACTTGGACAGAGATTCAACGATCCCAGGCATAGAGACTGAGTGTCGAGCGAGCAGGAGCGGTGAGGAAGGAGACTGCGAGAGCATAGATATAGATACTTTACACAAAGTACAGACAGTGCATCAAGACAATATACTGTACAAACAGTAGACAACGTACAAGTAAACAATGCAGACATGTAAACAGTGACTGCAGACGTGCGGAATAAATAAGAAATTAAGGTAGATGTTTCTATTAAATTAACGGTATTCGAAATGTTGTAAAAAGAAAAGCGATTTGTTTTGTAAAAACATGAGAGATGATTTTTATTTTATACAGGAAAGGCATGCGTGTCAAGTTGATCTTTTTGGAACGCACCATTTGAAAATATAAATTGGAAGTTAGTTTGGATAACTCCTGATGGATATTGTATTACAAATAAAGTTAAAAAGATATCATTTAAAATTGTTCATAGGTTTTATCCAGTTAAATAAGTACTCTCTAAAGTACTTATTTAAGCATGAGCAGGATGATTTGTGCGTTTTTTGTCGGGTTGAAAGGGAATCTTTGGTACATTTACTTGTGAGGTGTGTGTTTGTGAAGTTGTTTTGGACGGACTTGCAGAGTTTTGTTTGTAGGCATTTAAAGGTGTTTTTTTTTTAGGTTTAAGGACTTTGATATTGTACTGTGTAAGATAACTTTTTTTAAAAAGAATTTATTTATAGCAAATTTATTAGTCATTCTGAGTAAATTTCACATTCATAAATCAAAATGGTCCAATAATACTCCCCTTTTTAGTACTTTTCAGATGGAGTTGAAATATTATTTAAATTCTATAAAAATGAAAAAAATGCTTAAGCAAGGAAAACATTTGATATATGTAAAAAATATAATTTACTTCGTTACCTCTGCCAGTTAATTATTTTTTCTGTTCGTATTTTTTTTCTCTTGTATCTGTTTCTGCTCCTCTAGTTGTATTTGTAAATTCTTTACACATTTAATAAAAATAAAAAAATGTCGACCGTATACGTTACACTATAATATAACGCAAACATCTATTCTGGACTATTTTTTTTTTCAGATTTTTATTATTCGAATAATATTTTTGTGGTTTATAGCAACGGTCACTAAGGAAGTTCATCTGATAACCCGGAAGTCCTCTGTTTGACCACGTTTCGCTTTCTGTGTTCAAACCTACGTGTTTACAGCCACTGCAGCTGCAGGAATTGTTTGTGTTTTTCAGATCGACTCTGAAAAAAATGGAGAATCTGTTGCTTAATATGGAAACTGAGGCGCACTCTTTCGTGGAGATTGTGCTTAAATCGATCGTGCATGAAGTTTCGGAAGTTTTCCGAAACCGGACAGATGATTCCGGGAAGTCGATTGAAGAAAAACTCCGCCGGATCTCCCAGGTTCTGGGGAGACGGGTCTTGATTAAAATCATGTCTGTCGACAATGTTTTCGGTGCCGAAATCGCGCAAATGAAACAGGAAAACGAGCTTCACTGTTTCGTGGAGGTTTTGCTCAAATCGTTCGTGTATGAAGTTTCAGAAGTTTTCCGAAACAGGATGTCTGACTCTGAGAACGAGTTTCAAGACAAACTCCGCAGCGTCTCCCAGATCCTGGTGAGTCGGGCCGTGATTAATATCATACAGTGTGTGGAGGACAGTTTCGGGACAGAAATAACGCGAATGAAGGAAAACGAGACCTTTAAAGTGCGACTGCAGCTGTGGGAGAAGGAGTCGGGAGCAGGAGGAGATCAGGGAGGGACAGATCATGTTGGACTCATGCCTCCCTGTGAAATCACTGCAGAAACAAATGAAGAAACGGAGCCGTCGGGTAAGTGCAGTGACTTTTAATTAGTAACGTTTGTGTTTAAAAACGGTGTTTTTAACTTCCTCACTGTTGGAGAGATGCAGAGCGAAGTAGGAAAGGTTTGTGATGTTGCCGAGGGATTCTTTTCTGCGAACTAAACTAGTTGTGGTCGTGTTATATTCTCATTAATGTTATTGCTGTTCTTTAAATGTGGACAGAAATATGTCGTCAATTGATACACTTTCTCCATGTGAAAGCCAATTTAGGAGACTTTGGAGTCTTGGAAATATGTTTGTGGGCAGATTATTTATCGACGTGGCGGTAACTATATCTTCTGTGCAGTGTTAATGTACTGCATTGTACAGCAGTGTCCAGTCAGCCAGTGTGTCTGTATGAACCCCTCTCTCTCAGTGCAGTGTTAATGTACTGGAGTGTCCAGTCAGTGTGTCTGTATGAACCCCTCTCTCTCAGTGCAGTGTTAATGTACTGGAGTGTCCAGTCAGTGTGTCTGTATGAACCCCTCTCTCTCAGTGCAGTGTTCATGTACTGAAGTGTCCAGTCAGTGTGTCTGTATGAACCCCTCTCTCTCTCAGTGCATTGTTAATGTACTAGAGTGTCCAGTCAGTCAGTGTGTCTGTATTAACCCCCCTCCAGTGCAGTGTTAAATACTGGCAATTTAGACAGAACAAAAGTTTTCGCGAAATTACATCCCCGACTGTCCTCCGCTGCCCTTTTCAATCTTCTGGAGAGCACAAAAGAGTCTTACGAAAATTATTACAACTTTGTTCGGTCAGCTTCTCCTCCTAGACCCTGTTAATTGCTACGATAAGTTGCTTTGTGCTCTGTTTTGCCGTCTTCTGAATATAGCCTGAGGAATACCCAACGAAGAAGTGATGTACAGATGCAGCCATTCAAAATGGGTGAGGTATTTCACGGCATACCGCGACACGCCCACCGGGGTATCACGCGGTATCACGTGTGTCACGTGACTAGCTATCCGGCGTCGCCTTGTAAAACCGCCAGGGGGAGCTTAACCTCTCATGTACAGCATTCGAGCCTTTAATTTTGAACTGTGTATTACAGCATGTTAATCATCAGTCATTCAAATGTTGGTATATTTTATGAAAGCAAGATTGCTCAGTTGGACAAAAGTACACAACCTACCTTTATCAGAAATATTTATGCATCAAAGCCTTTACTGAAGATATTACTAATAGTATTAATAATGGATGACTTTGGACAAGCTGTATACTCAAAGTATAATTTCTTTAGCACATTTGTGCAAGCACTTGGAATCTGTCCAAGCCATACTTTGTCAGGCATTTTGTTTTACTTCAACGGGCATAAAAACTTCCTTGCTTTTAACAGGGTGTTTCATAATTTCTAACTACGAAAATGATTTAAAATGCGACACCTATCATGAAAAGAAAAAAATACACACCAGTATTCCATTTCTCCCTAAACATTGTAAGCTTTGAAGTCTTTAACTAACGTGATACCGGAGTCAACAAGCATACTTTTAGAATTTGATTAAAAGGGAATATAATATGGAATCGCGTATCTCAAGAATTTAATAACGGTATGATTATATCCGTGTACTGCGGCAGGGCTGTTTCGCCTGCCTGCTTATGCGAGCTGTCTTGTAGCCTACTGGTCTATGTGTGTGACTACCAACTGGCAGGTTGTTTGTTCGAATCCAGCTAGTGCTGGACCTTTCAGTTTTATTTATTTATTTTTTAATCGCGTAACATAAACATATTACCGTATGCAAACTGTACTGTATACAATATGTATATGTTTATTTAATGTCTTAACTGTGCCCGTTTAAGTATTGAATATTCATATCTAATTTTACCACTGAAGGGAAATCTTAACATAAACATACAGTATATGGCTGGTCTCGGTACTTTAAAGAAAAAAATACACACCAGTATTCCATTTCTCCCTAAACATTGTAAGCTTCGAATGAAACCACTAAATAAAGACATAAATATAGAAATCTTAAGATTTGTTTTATTTAATGTTGGTAGCAGGATGAACTGTCAGAGTATATATTTTGTCGCAAAGTTGCTACAAGATGTTAACAGTGAAAAAGGTATTTAGAAATGAGTTATTTCAAGATGAAAAAGAAAACATACACGAAACATGGTTTCATTACGACCAGAATCGGTCTTGAGATATTTTTAACTTGATTTACAGTATTTGAGAGGTATGTCTTAACACCGATACTACAGTGCTTAAGTACTGTTCACGTATATGTTTCTAGGTTTATATTATGCATTTCATACGGTCAAATTACTTTTGAGCAACTAATAAGAAGCGCGAAACGGTATGCGTTTTAGTTTTGTTTTGTGCTGGAACCCGTGGATTGATTAGAGATATCAAGTACATACAAGTCATTTTTTAAATGTTGTAGTTCGTCTTGAAAAAATGTTACGAGTACATCATCTATCAACAATTAGGTTCTGTTTCCATATTGCGGATTTTGGTTAGGTACAGTATTATCAAATCCAGTGGTGCTGTGTGTTACTTTACTGAGTCCCAATCTGTGATTGAAACCTGTAAAACCGGTTTAATTCGTCACAGCCAGCACTCTTCAGGTGTGAGGGTCTTCTGCTCAGAATGAAACGCTAAAATGTTTGTGTATATTCTAATATATTTTCATTGTTCAAATATACATTAATATACATTAAGTCTGACTATCATATAATAAGTTAAATACAAAACTAAAGAAAAAATAGGGTTAAATATAATTCAAAATATTTTGCTAACAATGTTAACTGTTTATGAATAAAATGTATTAACTAAGGAGTAGGATGGCACAGTTGTTAGTATGTTTTTTGTTTTGTTTCTTTTTCATAAGTACCTGATGTCTCAGTGGCTTTCAAAATTAAATTATGCATGCAAACCTGTGAACTAGAAACATAACTAAGATTTTAATACTAATTAAATGACCGCGGGCACTTTCCACCCCCTCTACATTCTCAGAGTAGAACAGACTAACCTTCTAATGAAAGACGGTCCACCCCCCACGGACAGGAAAAGTGCCCACAGGCACTTAAACTTAATATGGTCAGTAACGGTAAACAGTAACATGGTAAGAAGGAGCACGTACAAACGTTTTCGAAATAACCACATGTAAGACTCTGATCCTAAAAATGGGATTTCTATATGTCTTTATTTAGTGTTTACATTAGTGACAAAGGCTAAACTTTTAGCTTCAGTAACGTGTACATATCTCCCCTTTTTATAAAACGACTTGGTTGAAAACTGTTCCAGAGCCACTGTTGTTTCATCAGTGAAAAGTACATCATGAAATGCCTCTCCCTGTTCAATCCACTGGAAAAAAGAAAAGGAGCATAAAGCTTCTGATGGTCATAATCGATATTCATTTAGGAGCAGCATCAGAGGTATGTTTTTAACTGCACTGCATTGGAGAGAATACCATAGTGTGTTTTTTTTTTTACTCCCTGGCGGAAACTGGCTTCCAGAAGAATCAGTATGGCTCAGAGATTAAATAAAACTTCACAGACATTAACGAAGAGCATAACGCGTGTACTGTATGCACTGCAAGTACAACCCAACTCTCTGCAGGAGTGCTGGCTGTGACGAATTGAACCGGTTTCACGGGTATTTTCAAAGTAGGAGGCGAGATTTCCAGCGAAAGACACCCCCCCTCAAAAACCCAGTAAATACAGTACTTACTAGTTAAAGGCTAGGCTCCCGACTACGGCGAAAGGAACCCTTCTTTCATTAGAAGACAATGAACATATTTTAGCCCTGAATGAATTAATAGCAAACATGGTTTACATAAAAGACATTTTTCCAAGAAAGTTTAGCCTTTGTCACTAATGAAACCACTAAATAAAGACATAAATAGAAAAATCTTAAGATTTTTAAAATACATGACTTTGCTAAAATTTATTTGAAAATAAAAACAATTACAACCGCCAGGGGAGAGAGAGAACAGGGGAGGGATGTTGGTTTTGCATAAGGGGCGGGGCTATGTTTGGGTATGTTTGGGAATGTGTAGTTACATGTTCTGGCTGTTTGTGAATTATCGTTGTTGAGTATGGAGTGTTGAGGTATTGATTTTGTGTAATGCTTTATGTTGAAAATTGAGGTGGATTTTGTTTATGATAAACAGGATAAACTGGGATGGGAGGAAGGTTTGGTTTTGCATAAGGGGCGGGATTATGATAATTGGAGGACTTTGCGAGTGTAAAATGGTTTGATTATTTGATTTTGTATTGTGGTTGTTATCTATGTTTTTGGTTAGTATTATGTTTATATGGTTGTTTTTGTTGGTTGGTTGTTATTATGGTTATTAATAATACGATCTATAGTTGAAATCTGAGCCTAAACAAAAAGAAAAAGCAAGTGATTAGGTTTATGAGCAATCTAATTACTTATTCGTTTAAAAAGCTATATAAAATAAAGTTTATTATTAATTTGCTGGACAGAGCGGTGAACATTATTATGCATAAGACAAAGATAACGATCCTGATCAGTTTAGAAATCTGTGTACGCTGTAAGGTTTTTACTTCTTAAACTTTTAAAATACACGTTTAGAATTGAAAGAAATCCTCTTCCTGGTATAGCAAACCAGCACGTCTTTTTTCTCCAATCAGAGGGGTGTCAGATGGTGTCAGCCAATCACCATTCTGTGTTGGGTAGCAACGGGTGACTGTTCTCAGGCGGAACATGTAAACAGCTTAATGTTCGTGTTAAATATTTTTTTTTAATTAAAATTCATTCTATACAGCAATCGCATATTTGGGTACCGTTTCATAAAACTTTCATGCTTAAAATGTTTAGGGAGAAATGGAATACTGGTGTGTATTTTTTCTTTAAACTACCAAGATCAGCCATACACAGTTTACATACATACAGTAATGTTTTAAATTAATATCGTTTATGACCTTCAGATGCGTTATGCTCCTCTTCTTTTTATGCTCAGCTACTAAAATTTCCCTTTAGTGGTAAAATCCATATAAATATTCAAAACTAAGCGGATTAAAATGTGCACAGTAAAGACATTAAATGATTAAATCTTTGCACTACCAACCAATGCACCACGAGTGCCCCTGTCGGTCATTTTGGCCAGCCAATCACTTGCCCTGCGGTATGCTCCGGTGCCCCGCGGTGGCTAGTGGGTAGGTTACCGTACCGCGGGTTTTTACCGCGCATTTTGAATGGCTGCATCTGTAGCTGGTGTAGTAAAGCAGGCTTAATTATTGTAGAACCACTAGTAAAAGTAAAATATTATTTTTTACGGTTTTAAAACTGGCATATTTTATGTAAAACAAAATTACATAAATTCGACTACCTTCGGTTCGGGAACAAGTAAAGGTTTATTCCCTGCCGGAAAGAGAAGATACAACATTTCAGCTGTGGAAGAAGGTTTTGACGCCTGAAGAAGGCTCCACAGCTGAAATGTTGTTTCTTTTCTTCTCTTTTCAGCACATGAATATACCTCTACTTGTTCCTTTGCAGCCTACGCATACTGATGCAGCTCCCTACTTGAACTACTTTAAGTATTCATGCTGTATGTATTATTTATATCTGTAGATTATGTAATACTTTCAGATTCATCCTGTTTGTGTTCTAGGTACAATGTTTTGACGTACAGATTTGATTTCGCCACCCCATTTTGGTGAATATAATATTGGTTAACCTGCAGTATATTTTGTAGATGGAATATTTAATAGTAGACGTATTCAATAGTACAAAGCTTTGAGGTTCAGCCTAGTTTGCATTGAAAGAAAGCGAATGAATGATTTTCCTCCTACTGTCATTTGTGTACTGGGATAGTCGAGTTGAAATGTCTTTAGTAACACAAAGCCGCGGATAAACAGGGCGGTATCACCAAGTTTTCCCTTGTTTACTTTGCCTGTTTGGAGTCGAGTCTGCTCAACACGAATGAACACAACGCGTCACTCCCTTTTGGTTCAGGGATAGACGCGGTGAGATTCAAGTTCATCAGCCTGCGAATGGAAAAAGGATAAAAAACATATTTAAGAAATTCTGTCCACATGCACTCAGTCACTGCAAAAGCAGCAGCAACCACAGGAAGCGTTTTGACCCGCGTAACAAACCGGTGACGTCACTTGGGGGGTGTCCCATGCCCCCCTTTTTGTAACGGTGCCTCTCAAATCCTTATGTACTTGAAGTCCACACTTCTTATGCTGTGTCGTGGAGGTGTGGACCTGGAGGAAGGGCTTAGGGTACAGTTTGAAAACTGGGACATGGTCTTATAATGTTAGTGAATAGGGAGGACAAGTTATGCCATGGATCAATAAAAAAATGTGTTGAATGTCTTTTAAACCCTCTAACATTGACACAAGAGCAGGATTTGTGGCTTCTGCGGTTCGGAGCCTTGCATTTTCAAATGTGCTCATCTGTGTGACAGTGAACCCTTTTTCAGTCTGTCTGGGGGGTGGGGCTCAAGCTACTGTTCCTCAATTTAACATCTGAATCATCCTCACTACCAGATAGGGCTTAAGAGCTCATGAATTTAAAGTGAATATTTAACAGGTTGTGATATGTACAGTGGTGTGAAAAAGTGTTTGCCCCCTTCCTGATTTCTTATTTTTTTGCATGTTTGTCACACTGAAATGTTTCAGATCATCAAACAAATTGAAATATTAGACAAAGATAGCACAAGTAAACACAAAATTCAGTTTTTAAATGAAGGTTTTTATTATTAAGGGAAAACAAATCCAAACCTACATGGCCCTGTGTGAAAAAGTGATTGCATTATACATTTGTATAAAAAAATTCAGATTAAAACAAAGATTTTGCATATTCTTTGTTGTATGTATATATATAGTTCAGCCACAGAACCAGGAGAATATGTCTCCTTCTTATAATAATTATTGTGGTTTTGTTTTTGTTACTGGGAGATCTTGCTACATAGTGTATATATATAAAACCATTTTCTGTTGCAATTCAAGGTTCTGGATCGTACAAAAAATACTTTTCCTTGCTGAAAGTCTAACACACAAGAGAGAATGGTGATATACATAGGAAAATAGGTACCAGATGATAATTTGTAGCGGCTTCTTGAATATTTATCTCGCAAGAGACACTTTTTTGTGGAAAATATCAGGTTTTGATTTACTATCATGTGAACTCTTGCTCTTAAGATGGTAAGAGATTGCATCTGGTATTGCATGTAGTTAAATGGTAATTCTTTTATTTCCTCTGTTTCCTATATTGGGAAAATAAAGTATATGCTCAGTAGAGGGGCAGAGTTTTGAGTAGTGTAGTGGGAAGTTTCTCTAAACACATAAACAAACAAGCAGAAAGAAATTCTTCATTTGAATAGTAAGCTCCGTGAATTTGCCCCCCCTACAGACAGCACAAACAATGAAACTCACCTCATTCTTTAGTACTGGGATTGTGCCGGTTTGTGCCGTTGAAAATAGCGTTTTTGCTGCTTTCGTTCCCGATATATAGCGCCTTGTTTTTCCGGTGATCACGTGACCATGCACAGTGACTTTGACCTCCAGTAACCCTGTCTGCCAAGTTCAAGCGCTCTGTTACCGGCACGAGAGTAACAGTTCCGCAACTCTTTTCCTCTGTTTGCCCAGGTAGGGGGCGGCGGTGGATTTTGCATTTAATATCATTATCTTCTATGTGTTTGTGTGAATAGGAAAATTAAATTTGTCTCCAATATCATACCCATATCAGAAGAGTTTCAGGTGTAGCCTTAAAAAGCGACATTAGCAAACAATTGTATGTTCTTACAAAGAGGCTTTAACGAACAAGTCTTAATACCTCATAGCATTGACCTTTTTTAAAAATCTGAAGAAGTATTCAGTTTCGTATTGTCTCCTTCTTAAATAAACATAGGCATCAAGGGATGTGTGAAGATTTTTTTCTGTGTTTCTGGTCAGACCTTGGTATAGAATACAGCGTGAGGGCACACCTTGACCACTGAAGACACAGATTTGATTGTCTTTGTTAGATCATCAAATTTATCCCAGATGAAGTCGTGTCTTTTGCAGTATGCAATGTAATGACCTAGGACATGTTTGCTGGCAGGTGGGCAGACCGCAGTGACACCTCTTAATTTGAAGGTCTTCCAGTTTAATTCCAGGTTATGTGGAAAATCTGAAAGTTGACTCTCAAAGATATTTTGAGACTGCACAGTGTTTTCTTCATGACTCAGCCAATCTCCCATGTCACCAATTTGAGAGAGACATTTGGATTGGCTTAATTTAATTTGTTTCTGTACAGCCTCCTATAGCCCTTTTACTCCTCTTGCTCTCAGCGTATTCAAATCTACAGAAACAAATGGGATATTGCGTGACTCCACAATGGAGGGGGCAACTTGGCGATGAGCGCCGACTCAGTGCTACCACACTAGGCACTGTTAAGAACACTTTTGCTATGATTTCTGAAATGTTACATTCAGCCCTCACTTGTTGTAGCCCTGACTATTTTCGTTGCACCAAAAATGTCCCTCAAAATTT
Organism: Lepisosteus oculatus; assembly: GCF_040954835.1. NCBI lineage: Eukaryota > Metazoa > Chordata > Actinopteri > Semionotiformes > Lepisosteidae > Lepisosteus > Lepisosteus oculatus. The sequence goes on along the minus strand of NC_090709.1, from coordinate 26,248,352 downwards.
TAGCTCTTAGAACATAAACATCTTTGTGCACACCTTTCTGTGCACTTATTAACATAGCTGCTAGAAGTCCTGCTGTCACAATAGGCACTGCATAGGCACTGACATCAAAGGCACAAGTTTTCAGTACACTCACAGTGTCTCCACTCACCTTTACTGGGGGCAGGTCTCTGCTGCTTCAGTTCCTCACCAGAGCCACTACAGCTTTTTTCACAGAACAGAATAATCTATGTGTAACCACTCAGAATGAGGCACAAGATAAAAAGATGGTTTCCGTTTTTTAGGTGGTGCAGCAAGCCCTCTCCAATTTTCCAAACAACTCAGATTTTATGTATACACCAGTTCTTTGTCCTTTTTGAGCTCTGTTTGTTTTTCAGAACTCATAACAAGTGTTCCGCTCTGCTGTTCTAGAGAGCTGGATGTGGTAGCACTGAAAATGGCCCTCTCACACTGCTGGTAAACACCATGAACACCCATTGATATTCTCATACCTTCTATGGGTGCTAGGTGCTTCATAAGGAACCTGTCAACTCATGCTTCAGCACTGATCGTTTTAGGATTTTGAAATCCACCTCCACACTGGCTGAGCTTGCAGTGATGTTCACACTTTTGAAAAGTGGAACCATTAAGCCAGTCCAGAGTGGGAGATATCAAGCAAGCCTGGTGAGATGAGGAACAATCTCCGGTAGGAAATGCAGGTTATGTCTATCACCACTGTCCACAGCAAGCAACTTCACAGATTTCTGTTACCCAGTCTTTCAATGCTGTCGGGCATGCATCAAGGGTCCAGCTTGGCTCTTGGTCCCCTGCTTCACCTATTTCTTCTAGAACTTCTTCAGAAGAAAAAGCATTGTATCCTTCTTTTTTTTTTGGTCTAAGTGTGATGTTTTATGTGTGATTTTATAGTTTGCAGTTACACTGTTATGCATGTACATATTGATTCTTTGTTACCTTTGCAGCCCTGCAGCACTTGGGTATATTCTTTTGTCAGGTTATGTCTGGCAGCACAGCCTGAATGCTAGTACTGTTAAGTTCCTACCCTCCTAACAGTGCCTGTAGGTGATGAATCCTGGAATGAAGGGCAAATATGTAGAATGAGTACTATGGTGCAACAACATACATTGTTTAAAATACAAAAAAACAAATCCTGTCCTCACATCGACTTTCGTAACCAAACAATGTGTAAAATGTTTAACAATGTCAGAATAACAATAACAATGAACAATGCAGAGCTTTAATCCAGTACATTTACTTGGTCTCTTAAGTGTGGTAACAGTGTAACACACCAGATGATGTAATTTTATACCAACTCGGTTCTTCCTTAATATACTCTGTTGTGTGAGGGTATAACTTAATAAAGCTCACACAAAACTCATTTTATCCTGTTCTATGCTCTGTGAAGGCAGACCATAATCTATTGTCAAATGGTTAACTCTACTACATTTACTACAATAGTGGAATCACCAGTTTCATGCCTGTTGCTTCTGGGACATGATACAATCAATGTAAACCATGCAAACATTCCCAAAGATGCTCAGAACTTCAAAGAGGCAGGTACTTCAACGTACATTATAAACCCCTCTCTACAGGTAATGGAACAATAGAATGGCAACAGCTCCTCAATAAGCTATTGCATGCAGTAGGTCTGATATCTACTTTCATACACAATTAAGAATTAACAATCAAAAATTACAAATATGTAGTGCAGTACATGGAATTGAAAAGCTCAAGGTTTAAAAAAAATCAAACAATTGATGAGTAGTTTAAATCCCCAGAAAGAAATAAGGATGAATGCAAAACACTGTATATTGGTTAGAACTGAAGTCTCAAACAACAAATTTACACTACTCTTTTGTTAGCTCCGTGATGTCACCCTTTAATCTCAGCGTTCATGTGATGGCTGAATCCCAAGCTAGACCCATGGCCCGGGTATTATGAGAAATGTTTAATGCAAAGTATAGAGAAGTCTGATTAACACTCAAAAATGTAACAAAAAATGAATTTCACCAAACCTGGCTTCAACTGTTCTTCTTCCAAATTTTCAAGTGATTAATAATATCCTTTCAGTTATATAGTGTGTAGTGTGCTCTCTGAAGGCACCAGTTCTATAGGGTTTGGGCATTTACTGGGACAATTATTAATTGTAGCAGTAAATCACAAAATTTATTCTTTTGATGGCTTTAGAATCCAACCATGCGATATAACTCAAACAACGCACACACACAGGTACTAATACATGAGGATACATTTATTAATACATAGAATATGCATATAAACCTAACAGATCTTATCGAGAGGGTTATCAGAATACAAAAGGTATATATTCAGTCAGTTACAAAGAGTTACATTTATCAAGAGGACATACGTTCAGTATATCATTCATTTAGACCGTTTTGTAAATGAACTTGGTTATAACTTCTACATTAGATACTCAAAACAAGTACATAACTCTTAGGAATTAAATTGATATCAACTGGTTGGGATAACAATTAAATTATCGAGCTGTAATGCAGTGAAGTTGAATACTCATCCAATCTCTGGGGATTCAGATCTCCTGCGGGCACAAAAAAACAGTTTCAGGCTGTTGCTGTCCAATTCGCGCTCTCTGGCTCGGTGCCAGGCTGTGCTGTGCGGCTTGTGACGGTGCGCTGCTGATGCTCATTGACCGGCTAGTTAGTGTTGGCTTTAACTAGCAAAGTTTGCGCACAGGAGAAAAGATGACTGTGGGTCCCAGCAGGTCAGGAAGAGTTCGTTCCTGATGAAGAGCTAGTTCTGAATAGTGATTCAGCTGTCCACAGTTCTGACCTGTTCATGAGGCTTGCTGCTGATGCTAACCTCAGGTGGATCCTCTGGTTACTTTCTGGCAACCTCCGCTCTAGACTCTTAGACAAAGGAAACTTCTGGCACTCGGACACACTGGCCATTCCGTGGTTGTCCGGGCTGGGTCGCAGGATGGTCAGGAGGCGCGCTGCGAGAATGTCCTGCCCTTGGGAGCCTTCTGCTCCTGGGCCGTCCTGCCCTGGAATTCTCCTTTGAATTCCCTTTAGAAAAGTCCACAGAATTCCACTCTGGCCCTCTGTGTTGCCTGTTTTTACCTGGAGGAACTTCAGCTCGTTCATTGGCTGAAAGTTCCATGGGCATCAGAGTCCCACGTGGGTTACTCAGCCCTACCAGTCCCTGATTGGTTGATCAAGGTGAGATATGAGTCACTTACTCCTGACACTTAGGAATGCAGTCCAGATGTCCATCTGGCACTCCCTAGACAGATAGACGCCAATGGATGACCATTGATCATGATAGCCAGGCTTAGCTAAGTGCATCCCCCTTTGGGATCTGTCCCTTATCAAAAGAAAACATCTTTAAATCAGCCTGCATGAATAGTTTGATGAGGCCTAATTTGGGAAAGCACAGAAACACTTAATTCTGCCTTATTAATAAGCCTCACCGCTACAAGTGCTTCTCTGGAAACCCCAGTGAAAGTGCCCTACAGATAATGGGGACTTCCCTCCACTGTGTAAATGAAAATATAACTAAGTTTTTTACATTGTTATGGATTACAGTTTAAGTGCACATCAAAATGTTTCCGTATATGTAGATAGAAATTGATAAATTAATATTTTTTAGACCCACCTACTCACTTTAACTGCAATACCAAGGCCCATCACCACTTCTTTCATTTCAGCTTTCACATCCGCAATTTGTAACATGTCAGAGATTTTTTGGGGTTCAATTCTCCTTGTAACATGTACAGAAACAAAACATTATAATTTAAATTCAGAAGTGTGACAAGTCATTTCAAGTTTCACTTGCATGTGTAGAAATATCATGATAACAACAAATAAAGCTTACTAATTTTTTGTGGTATTCCCCATGATATAAAACAAAATAAGTTTCTCAAATATCTTTACTTTAAAATAAATTTGTGGGGACGTCAATGTAGCATCATAATTACAGTATAGCATTTCTAGTTTGTAAAGAAACTTACGATTTGGAAGAAGAGGTCTTCGCCAGAGATGCAGATAATAAATCAAACATCAACTGCAAAGGCTGGGGTCAGCTGATCAAGAGATCACAATTGAAAGATCTGGTGGTCTTGAACTTGTGGTTTTTGTATGGTGCCGACGGCACAGAGTGACGTCACGGCCAGAAAAAGAAGGCACTATATTAAAATGTAAAACATCCACCCCCACCCGACCAGACAGAGTCGGAAAACAAATTGCATTCATTGTTTTCATCACATCCAGTAATTTAAGTACCGAGTGTGTTGGTACTTGTAAACGTCCTTGTAGTCATATCTGTGTCTTCAGAGCTCAAGGTGTGCCCTCATGCTGTTTTCTACACCAAGGACTGACCAGAAATACAGATAAAAGGACTGAGCTAATCGTTTCATGTTTGCGCATAAGACCCTTGTTAATACAAACACGTGGATAATGCCAATTTTTCAAAGAACCTAGATATATGTTCACTTCTGTTCTATGAAAATAAATATTTTCCAATATTGCCACGGTGTTCATGTGTGAGATGATAGACTCTTGTTTCTAGGATGTGTTATGAACTTGTGTAAACTTTGTACATACTGCCCCTTAAAAATAAAAGTCCTGAAGTCCTGGTTCCTTTTCACGTTGGCGAATGTGCTTTGCATAAAAAAGAGCAACAGTGGTCCAGAAAATTGCAAATTCAAGTCTTTTTAAATACGTGGCTCGACGGACAGGTCGAATGTTCACACGTCCCTTGATGCCTGTTTATTTAAGAAGGAGACAATGCGAAACTGAGTACTTCTTATGATTTTTAAAAAAGGTCACCGCTACGAGGTATTAAGACTTGTTTGTTAAAGCCTCTTTGTAAGAATATACAATTTTGCTAATGTTCACTTTTTAAGGCTACACCTGCAACTCTTCTGATACGGGTATGATATTGGAAACAATTTTAATTTTCCTGTTCACACAAACGCATAGAAGATAATGATATTAAATGCAAAATCCGTACCCTCACCTGGGCAAACAGAGGAACAGAGTTGCAGAATTGTTACTCTCGTGCTGGTAACAGAGTGCTTGAACTCGGCAGACGGTGTTACTGGAGGTCCAAGTCACCGTGCATGGTCATGTGATCACCGGAAAAACAAGGCGCTCTATCTCGGGAATGAAAGCAGCACAAACGCTACGTCACCCTCTGAAAAAGAAGATGTTATATCTAAGGAACGAAAGTAGCTGGGAAGTTACTTTCAACGGCACAAACCGGCACAAAAGCAGCACTAATGAATGAGACCAGTCTGGTTCCGCTACGATCTTGTAGGGGGGCTGAGAGATGTCACGACCCCGAAAAAACAAGGCTCTATATCTCGGAATTGAAAGCAGCACAAATGCTACTTTTAACGCCACAAACGTAACACTAACGAATGAGGTGAGTTTAATCATTTGTGCTGTTTGTAGAGGGGCCAACTTCACGGAGCCAATTAACCCCACTCTCTCAGTGCAGTGATAATGTACTGTAGCGTTTGGTCAGTGTGTCTGTATGAACCCCCCTCTCTCTCAGTGCAGTGTTCATGTACTGGAGTGTCCAGTCAGTGTGTCTGTATGAATCCCTCACTCTCAGTGTAGTGTAAATGTACTGTTGTGTGCAGTCAGTGTGTCTGTATTATGTAAATGTAATGTATTAATTTTATTTCTGTAGTCTTACTTTTTACATGGTAGTTAGGTTTCTGACAAAGCTTGTATATCTAAAATTACGTATTATCAGAAACCCCCTTAAACCCTCTTATTCCTCTATGCTTAAACAACCCAAATTGATTGCGAGTATACTAGACGTGTGTTTGTGTAGCGTAAAGCTTACAGCTTTACCTTGAAGCTTTTAAGATCACATCGCCTCAGCTATCATTAATATGCTATTGTTACTCGTATATACATCCATACCAGTCCCAACGCAGATGTGGCTGTCTCTATTCTAATTGCATCTCTGACATAAGAACTTGGATGACTCAAAATGTCCTTCATCTTAACTGTGACAAGACTGAAGCCATGCTTATTGGCACCACCCATCAACTTTGTAAAATCAGTGTGAAACCCTATCTGTAGATGGTCTTGTACTTGAGCTTCAGTCTAAATTGAAAAACTTGGGGATGATATTTGACGTTCAACCCACATGCGCAGAATGTTGTCAAAACATCTTTCATTCACTTCAGAAATATTCCTCGACTACACCCTATGTTATCACTAACTGTGGCTGAAAAGTGTTGTCTAATCTTGAATCGACTAATGTAATGCTCTACTCTCTGGGGTTTCAAAATCCCCATTGAACAAACTCCAGTATGTCCACAATTCGGCAGCCAGAATCCTGACCAGGTCTAGTGCAAGTGTTCACATTACTCCTCTCCTGGAGTCCTTGCACTGGCTTCCTGTCAAGTTTCCTGTCGACTTAACAGTCCTCCTGCTCACCTATAAGGCTCTCCATGGCTCGGTACCTGTCTGAGTTATCACCCTACTCCCTACCTCACAACCTTCGCTCTTCTAATTCTGGTCTCCTTACTGTCCCCCAAGCCCGTCTACATTGTATAAGTGACATGGCCTTCACCTGTTATCCCCCCCAAGCTGTGGAACTCTCTCCCTAAGGATATCGGAGAGTCACCTTCTCTAAACTCCTTCAAATCCAGACTCAAAACCTTCTTCTTCAGAAGAGCCTTTATTTAACTGTTCTTTACCCCTCTGTTCCTACTGTACTTAGTACCACCATCTACTGTCTCCTCTAACTGTGTATTCTCATCGTGCTTATATTGTGTATTTTTTGTTGTCATTCTATAAAACGCTTTGAGAAGCCACCTTTAAAGGTGCTATATAAAATAGTTTTTTTTATTATTATTATAAAGGTCTTGTTTTCTTGTCCTGTGTTTACAGGCTCAGAGGCCAGTACTCTCTCTGAAGCTGGGGAAAGGGCTCTTGAACAGCAGCACAGTGAGGAGGAGTGGGGCTCCAGTCTGATGCAGGAGACAGTGCTCACTGCCGCACAAGAGAAAGAGAAACTCGGGGAGCAGCACACAGAGAGCAGACAGAGTGTCAAGGATCTGGACTCTGTGCCCACGATGAAGACAGACCCTGAGAGTGAGACACCTGGGCTCTTAGTATGTGATGATTTTACAGAGAAGATGAATAATCTGGACTCGAACAATATTACACAAGGTTGTAATGAACTGGGCTGTGTCTCTGTACAAGAGCACAGTGAAGAACTGGATGTCTTTAATCTTACAGAGCAGGACACGGAGCCCCAGTTGATTGACTGTGCAGAGCAGCAGACTGATGTACCTGGTGAAGAGAACAGTGTTGAGATACAGCACCAAGAGGAGAGTCAGTACAGGGAGGAGCAACAGCAGCTCCTACAGGGCTTGATAATTAGGCCTTGTTCTGTTCAAGTGGAGAGACTGTCATTGCACAGTCTCAAACAATCATGTAATCCCTTAGCATCTGATGACTTAACAAACAGGTTTAATAATCTGGTTACTGAGAAAATTGTTGAAAGTTTTAATGAACTGGAGAGTATGTCTGTTCTTGGGCAAAGAGAGGAACAACTGAATGAACTGGACGGTTTAAGTCTCAGAGAGCTGGAGAAGGAGCCCCAGATGATTCACACTGCTGAGCAGCACACTGAAGGTCACGGTGGAGAAAACAAATCTCAGTTTCAGCACACAGAGCAAGACCATTCCATGGAGCATTTGCAGAATAAGAGACCCCAGCACGATCAGAGGATGAGGAAGAATCACTCAAGGCCTTGCTCAGATGGAGTGGACAAACTGCCATTATGGCACAGGGAGGAGCAGCGTTTCTGTCAGTCTAGCATTTCAAAACCCTACCAGCACCTTCACACAGGAGAGAGACCATTCAGCTGCAGTCAGTGTGGGAAGAGTTTTAGTCAGTCAAGTAACTTAAAAAGGCATCAGCACATACACACAGGAGAGAGACCGTACAGCTGTAGTCAGTGTGGGAAGAGTTTTAGTCGGTCAGGTGACTTAAAAACCCACCAGCACATTCACACAGGAGAGAGACCTTTTAGCTGCAGTCAGTGTGGGAAGAGTTTTAGTAAATCAAGTCACTTAAAAACCCACCAGCGCATTCACACAGGAGAGAGACCATTCAGCTGCAGTCAGTGTGGGAAGAGTTTTATTAAGTCAAGTCACTTAAAAACCCACCAGCGCATTCACACAGGAGAGAGACCTTTCAGCTGCAGTCTGTGTGGGAAGAGTTTTAGTCACTCAGGTAACTTAATATCCCACCAGCGCAATCACACAGGAGAGAGACCATTCAGCTGCAGTCAGTGTGGGAAAAGTTTTAGTCAGTCAAGTAGCTTAATATCCCACCAGCACATTCACACAGGAGAGAGACCTTTCAGCTGCAGTCTGTGTGGGAAGAGTTTTAGTCACTCAGGTAACTTAATATCCCACCAGCGCAATCACACAGGAGAGAGACCATTCAGCTGCAGTCAGTGTGGGAAGAGTTTTAGTCGGTCAAGTGACTTAAAAACCCACCAGCGCATACACACAGGAGAGAGACCATTGTAGTGGCAAGGTTTATTAAAATACAGGAATTAAGTTTGCTGCTCCCTTGCCAGTCTCTCTCTCCCTCATTTCAAGTGGTGCTTGATATAGAGAGGCCATTCCATTTGGTTCACATTTAAGGTGTTTTTCTAGCTGATAGAGTGTTCTGATAAGGAACAACTCCCTAAGCTGAGACACATCAACCACCCTAATGAATGGTCATCTTTGGTGCCTCACTGTCTGGGAGATTCCAAGGGAGAGTCTCTTCCCAAGTGGTTTACAACCCCAAGGTCAGAGTTCATGGTTACTCATCCTCACACAGGGCACCAATAAATGTAGGCATCCTCTCACGAGGCACCAATAACTGGGGTTTGTGCATTTACTGGGACAATTGTTAATTGTAGCAGTAAGTCACAAAATGATTCTCGAATGCCCATGGATCTTTCAACCAATGAGCAACCGTAGTTCCTCCAGGTACAACTCCAGCTCCTCTTGGACATCCTCAGACTCGGCTCAGACAGTCACGTAACGGCCAGTGTGTCCCAGTGCCAGGACTTTCCCTTGTTCTAAGAGTTGAGAACGAAGGTTGCCAGCGTGTAACCAAAGGATCCACCCGAGGTTAGCCCAGCAGCAAGCCTCGTGAACCCACCGCAAACGCTCACCTGATCAACGAGTAAACTATGGTTGGAACTGTGGACAGCTGAATATCAGTATTCAGGACTCGTGCTACATCGGGAACGAACCGGTCTTCTTCCTGTCTAAAGATTGTGACTTTTCTGCGTGCAAACTCTGCTAGTTTCAGCCAACACTAACTAGCAGGTCTTCAGAGAGCATCAGCAGCGCACCGCAGCAGAAATCTCTCCCTCCTTCTCCTTCTCTCATGTCGAACCAGCACTGCCTGGCACCGGGCAAGAGAGCGCCGATTGGACACGGCAACAGCCTGCTACTGCTTCTTTGCATCCGCGGGAGATCTGAATCCCCACAGAGGGGATGAGTATTCAACATTCTGCATTACAGCTCAAGAATTAAATTGTTACCTCAACCTGAGTTGATATCAATTTAATTCCTATGAATCATGTACTTGCTTTTGAGTATCTAATGTACAAGTTGTGACAAAGTTCAATTACAAAACGGTCTAAATGAATGATATAACGAAATGTATGTCCCTCTTGGTTTGTAACTCTTCGTGATTGAATATATACCTTTTGTATACTGCTAACTCTCACTATAAGATCTGTTATGTTTTCGCACATTTTTTGTATTAATAAATGTATTGTCGTGTATTAGTATCCGCGTGTGTGCGTTGTTTGAGTTATCCTGCAAGGTTGTTTCTAATAGCCATCAGAAGAATAATTTTTCTGACTTGCTGCTACAATTAATAATTGTCCCAGTTAAGCGCAAAACCCCTACATTTACTGGTGCCTCGTGAGAGGATGCCTATAGAGTGAAGAATAAGAACATGTAAGATGATTAATATACATTAATATACCCATCCACTCGATTCAGGGTTGTGGTGAAACTGGAACAATCCTGGCAAGCAGTGGGTGCAAAGCACTATCGCAGATAATGTGACACCAGTCCATCACAGGACTCACTCACACCATGGCCAATTTTCATAGAAGCCCATTAAAATCCATGTCAATACAGAACAACAGACCTCCACCTCCATAGCTTCCATGTTTTACAGTATTTTGAGAAAATCTGGAATGTACCTTTCTTGCATTTTATTTGTGTTTTATCAGATGTTTAATCTTAAACTAAGCTGTAATGCCCAGGTCAGCAGCTGTGAAGGGAGACGGAGAAGTTTTTCATTTAATCTGCGGGAAAGCCAATTCATAGTCCTTCCAAAGACTTGAGAAGACTGCATGAGAAGTAAGCAGAATAATATATTTAATTTCTGTGGTGTCATGCCCCACACTCTACCTCCGAAACGCCGTTCTATCCCAGTCACACCCCACACTCTCCCTCGCAAACGCCGTTGCATTCCCAGAACCACTGTTTCATAATCTCATCCCTGATTGAACCCATCAGATTCCTCAAATTCTCACTCCCTAACCAATTATCCAATCACACCCCTTTCCTTTCAGTATTTAAACTCCCCTCACACACAAATCCCCACGCTCACTATTGAGAAGCCTCTTGTAGTATTCTCCAGTGCGTGTTTCCAAGCCTTTTGACTGATCTCCTGTTACAAATCTTCTGCCTCCTTCTCCTTCTCTCACGTCATGCCTTTTGACCTCGCCTTCTTGATTTTTTATTTTGGATTGTTTTTGGATATCTCTCGTTACCAGACCCTTTGCCTCCCTTATCGACCCAGCCTTTGGATTTCGTCTTTGGATCGTCCCTTTGCTACTTTGCGTTCTGTAGGATTCCGGTCACGCATAAGGATCCTCCAATTCTACCTATAGGTTCCCTGACACAGACGAGGGGAGTCCTGGTGTCCGTGTGGCGGTGCAGCTGGTAAAAACGCTCCCTGTGCTGTGTGTGTTGTGGGCTGCTGGTGTTTCCGAGAGAAACGGGCTGTTTGTGTGGGAAGATGCTCTTTCCTCAGGAGGGGAAAAGTCTGTCTGGGGCTCAGCTGGAAGAACCGAGCGGGAAGGAAAGTTCTGGAAGTGCGCATCTCCTCTCCGTCTGCTTCAGTCCCAGTTACTGCGACACCAGGACAGAACAGGAGTGACGAGCGAGTCTTCTTTTGTACATGGGGTTTTAGAGGGGTTTTTAGGAAACAGCACAGAGAGAGAGGAAAGGACACCAGTGGGAGAGAGTCCTGAGGCTGATTGATGAATCTCTCAGTTCTTGTCTTGATCCAAGTTGTACCCCATCCCAGTTTAAACTGGTTTACAATGTGGGATTTCTGCACTGACACGACCCTACATGTGTCTCCACAGGAGATGGGAGTCCTGTAACATGTTTTTAGACAGAAACCCGCCAGAACAGACACATTAGAAACGACCTGGAGGAGAGGTCAGAGCAGGGAGAGTCTCTGGACGAGTATAAAAACCGGAACTTCGCTTTTTATAACCACACTTTCTGATTAAAGTGTCCCGTTACTTCAATCTCAAGAAAACTATTTAAAATTTCCAGAAATTGATTAGTCGGGTGATGTCCCATTTTATTAGAAAGAGATTTGATCTCCTGACTGTTACTCTCACTAATATAATACTGTCTGTGTTGTTATCAGTTACACTTACTCCGACACCGGGACTCATTACAGCTCATGACATTAATTACAATTAATTAACTCTTTATCCTGAGTGTCTTCAGTCGTGAACAGAGGTCCGTCCAGTTTCTATGCGCTGTATCCAGTACAGGGTCACATCTTTCACACTAATGAAATGTAAAGAATGAAAACACATTGAAACAAGCAGTAAAACCTGGACTTACCAGAGAAACGGGGGAATTTATTAAAATGAGACTGTATTAAATACGAGTGACCCAGTGGGCAAAAGATGTATAATATACGTCTATTAAACGCATACTTTAGACGTCTAAATGTGGTCCGCAATTCGTCTAGAATTAAATATACGTCTATCGTTATACGTCAATTATACATCTATGATTATATGTTCATTATACATAAATGGTTGGAGTTCTAGTATACGGATAAATTTAGAGGACTGTTATACATATATGGTTAGAAGACTATTATACATATATGGTTAGAGGTCTATTATACAGATAACTTAAGAGGACTATTATACGTATATGGGTAGAGGTCTATTATACATCAAAGATAGGTTTTATAGGTGTAGAAACTAGTAAACCAAGCCAATGATTTGGCTTAGAAATGTATTCTGAAAATACACATTCACAGCTGAAAAATATGTATTTAAAATTATACATTGTATACAATCAATCAAACCACATTTTGATTCAAATATAAATTTTAAAATGTACAACTTCTATATTTCCAAGAAAAAAAAATATTACTGTGGAAGTTAAGACGATTTTTGTCCACCATTTGCAAACCCTGTCTAATTGTCCTAACAGAACCAGAAACCTATTATTTTCAGTGTCCAGATCTCCTGACTCCCTGCCTTGCATATGCATTCTTCAAGTAACACATTGCATGCTCCTTTATTTCTTTTTCTGTTGATGTAGGGTGGGACTTCAGCACTGCAGCTAGGAGAAAATTATATAATATTACTACTCAAATAAATGATGATTATTATCTTCTTGAGTATAATCTCAAAAATGAACCATTAAGGTTTACTAAGCTCAAAGCTGAAATAAACGGATAAAATTTGGCTTGCATCATAGCAGTTGAGCAATAAAGTCTGTCCTAATTAAAGAGTACCCAAAGTTTGAAAGTACAACATAGAATAAGAGTACCTTTAATTACTCTATAAAGATTTGTGTCTCCCAGGCCCCTCTTTTGTTGTTTATCTTTTCGGTTTGTGCCAACGAAGTTGAATTCTGTCATCGGTTCATTTGTCATAAGTCTGAAAACCAAATTTTCACTGAGTTTAGACATTTTTTCAAGTGAGTTTTCACTCAACATTTATTTACTCAAATATTTAGGATCAAATGTAGTACTGTAACCCTTATATTTTAAAAGACAATTTTGCAGTTTTACACCTTGCACATTCAGTGGTTAACACATAGGTATCTATAAGCTCAATTCTGTGGATATTTTAACTTGATCAAAGTAAAAATGTAATGTAAAAACATGTTTAAAAAATCAATAAGCAATACCTTGACAAGACTGTGAACACACTCTGACATCACTGCCACCTACTCTCCGAAGTTGGTTTATCTGGAAATAATATTATATTAGAAATAATATTAGAAGCTACTAGATCTTCATTAATCAACTAATCAGACATACCCATTTACACATTCAATGGAACAAACACATTTTCACATATTAACTGCACTTTTTTGCAGTATTTTCTCAGTCTATAAATACAAAGTGACCATTTTTCAAAGTAAAAAAAATTGTAGTAACTTTTTAGAACATGAAAACACTTTATTTTGCCATTAAAGGATAAGCAACTATTCTTAAATTTAATAATTTAATTAATATGATACAAGTAATGTACTAAGTACTGAGGAGGCATGGTGACTCTGGGGTTCGGTTGAAGACTTTGGTATTATAACTTGCTTAGGGCTTCGAACTTTGCGTGGTGAGGTCCCAGTTTGGACTACCTGGGCTGTTAATATAATATTGCAGATTAATTTAATATTTAAGTATGGACGTAAAATGTTCACCAGTCCAATAATCTTTGAATATAATTCGCTTATGGTAGACTGTTCTCCAGACTACAGTGACATAACCTCAGACGTAATAAAAAAAAAATTAACTTGTGAATTTCATCTCAATTTCATAGAGTTATTAGATGTAGGCAAAAAATGTAGTAATAACTTCAGGAATGTTGAAGCCAGAACTCAGCACCGTTTTTTTTCCTTGGGCAAGTTCTCACCTTTGATGGTTGGGCTTCAATAACATAAAGAATGGTGTTAACTTGTCTTTAAATATGATTGATAATGGTTATCTTCTAAGGACATTAAGAAAACATTTTAACTTTGATTGCAATAACCTACCTTTAAGCGTACTTGAACAGCTGAGTGAGGTCTGGGAGACACTCTTCCTAGGAGAGAACCTCAGTTTTGGGGGTGGCACTGGCAGCTTCAATGGCTTCTTCTTTTCTAAACAGAAAAGATATGGCAGTAAAATATTTCATATCAAATTAAATTATTTAATCAACTTGATCTGTAACTTTTTACAATAAATTTATTTCCTTTATTTTGGGAACTTTAAAGGCAGAGAAATGGACTTACTTGGAGTAGCAGCATCAGAATCAAAGTCTGTAATATAATAGAAAATTATCATATTTCAATATAATACTGGAAATTAGTTTAACATAGAATAAGCTAACCAAAATTCTTAGCAATTTCCATGATCAACAAATCTGATAAGATTTTTAACATTTTCATACAGAGCACCTTTCAAAATGACTTATTTAAAAGGGTTGTAAAAAAATCAATAACAAGGTACAAGCTAAATGAGGCATCAGTTGTTATTAATAACTGGTTAAAAATATAGCTATTGAGATTGTTACTTTTACATACCATCAACGTAATCGGAGAACACCCGCTTCTTACTTTTGCGTTTTGGATTGGGTGTCTCCTCCTCGTCTTCAGCATCCGTAACAGAGGTGGTTAAATCAAAGTGATCACACTCTGATTTCTTGTCTACAAATAATTATATTTACATTACGTATGATCAAATATGAAAAAGGTATTGTTGCACTGATGCATGTACATAGACAGTTACTGTAAATATTCAATCGGAATTTATAATAATTAACAGGAATTTTCTCTTATTTTCAAAGAAAGCTATACCTGATGTATGTTTAACTTGAACGAGCTTGAAGGTAACCCAAGTATCTTTATTAGGGTTGGCCTTCTCTTTGTATAGTTTTGTGGCCTGCTTTGGATCATTCGGCCACCACACAAACTCTCTTCGGGCATCCACCCAGTTTGAGGGCAGGACTCCCTCAACCTCCCCCTCCTGCTCTATCCAAACAGCACGTGTCCACATCACCTGAAACAGACATACACATTTTAATTTTGAGTCTTAATTCAGATTGCGGTGCTGATTACTACACTTGTGTTTGCTTATAATGATTATACTCAATGAAACACATAATTCAATAATAAACATTCTGCTTTATTTATACATTTGTAGTTAGATGGTATTCACTACATGCAATTCCTCACAAACTTTAAAATTTAAACTTAACCATGAAAAAAGAGCAGACAGAAGCATCCTGTGTCAATCAAAGTTCTATGCCATGTAGAAGAGGGAAAAGGACATAACCAGCACCATATGGGAGACACACTACTTTTCTGTGCAGCTCTTTTACAGAGAGGAATTTCTCCCTTGCATGCGCCTCCAGACTATTAACATATACAATATTGAGCAGTTTTGACTCACAGGGTTCAGTGAAGAAGTTACAAGTCTGAGTCTGTCGTACAACAACACATAGAAGACTTCTGTCTGCTCTTTTCTCCTTCACAAATGCAAAGTCCTCATTATCCAACAGGAAACAACAGTCTTTTTGTCTTGACGAAATATACATCCGTCAACCAGATGCATCACAGTTGCTCTGAACTCTTTCCTTCTCCTTCATTCTCTTTACTACTTGAGCTATAGGGTTATGACTGTTCCGCACTAGTTTCTTCAAGGACTGTAAAAAGTTTTCAAATGGGAATACAGATAATTAAATTGTACCACATCCTGATGTAGATATCTCAAACTGTGCACATTATATACAACAAATGTTGGTCCATACAAATGCTGAGCATTGTCAACAAAGGTATCAAGCAGCTTTTGGGCATAGTTGAGATAGGCATTTCTCTTTCTTTCGTCCGAGTCAGAAAATGGGTGTATAGTTCCTTTGATACAACATTACAAAGCACAATGGGGCCTGTATACAAAAGGAACTGGCGGAACTCTGTAGCCTTCCATCTGTCAAGCTCTGAGAGGGATCTTGGCTGTCTAGTAAATTCCCCAGGCATCTTTCCGCTAAGAATTTCCAAATTATCAGAAATTTCTTTCCTCTGCCTGACAGACAGTCGACATTTAGCTGGTCCTTCCTTTAAGAAAATAAGAATTATTTTGCCAACACCAAGACAAGCTAGATGCAGGTAGTCAAGGGAGAATTGGCTTATGCACCCAATTCCAGCAACAGCTAAGGGAGAAAGTCTTTGTTGGTGTTCCTTGTACTCAAAGTTCTTGAATTGTTCATCTGTATGATCATTACATGCCTCTTCCCCTGTGAAAACAACTCTTCCCTCCCAGCTCCCTTAAATTTTGCATCTTTTGCAGCCAAAGTACGAATTGTGTCCTTTGCAGCATTTCAGATATGAGTGTGCAGGGGCATCACATATAAAAGCCTTCACAGTAACATTAAATACTCTATCTTCAAAGTGAATGCCATTATTGGTGAGTAACTTTAACTCCTCTAAAAAGTCACTCACATAATCATCAACTGGATCAGGCTTGGACCCTCCACAAAATAATGCCATTATGAAAGGCTGGAATAGGTGAAAAGAGCACAAAATAGGCCAAAATTGCACAGATGTAGATTTGAAGAGAGGAACTCCATCAACATTGATACACAGGTCTACAGAATGCATGCCTTCTTGGAATGTTTTAGAAGTTGTTTTTCAGGATTCCTTTCTTTAATCCAAAGTAAATGTACTGAACACCGCATTTATCACTGATTTGCACTTTATTAGGTGTTTGTAGGAGAGTCCTGGACGTCTCAATATCTCCAATAAATCATTGAAACACTGTCTTTTACAACCATGCTTTGCAGACCAAGCTACAAGTTCGGTAGATAGATTTGGCCTTGCTGGGTCAGTCTGTGCCTCATCTACAAGGTCAGTAGATTCAGAACTGGGGTCAGTTACATCAGATTCATCAGAGTCAGACTTTTCAACCTCATTCAAGATTTCTTCTTCAGAAGTAATAACTTCTTCAGTGTACCCATAGTCATTTGAATCCTGATGTGTAATGTCATCACTGACACAAGCACCCATATCACCAGACGACTGTTCCACATTCTCGTCCTTGGTGTCATCTATGTGAAAACTGTCATCTTGATCATCTGCTGGATTCTGCAAGAGCATTTAGCTCTGCACGTCGCTTCCTCCATCGGGATAAATAGTCCTTTGACATAAAGTCTGATTTGGTGTGTCCCCTGCGTGCTGATGTGCACCCACAGATAATTGTAACACATGCAAATAAACAGTAAATAAACAGTGACTGTTGTATGTAAGGTACTGTAAGGACGATGGAATATAAAAGGAAATGGTATCAACTTTTCTTAAGAAAATAAAAATAGAAATATTGTCATTCAAAGAAATCAACATATAATTACATTTTTTTCAGGCAGGTGGCAAGACCCCCTCTCGAAACCCCTGTATGCAAAGCTGTGCACGTTTTAGACCGTACCGTACGCTCGGTAATTTCCCGCAATTCCTGTCATCAGTTTTATTTTTGGGATTTTAACAGAGATTTTCTACTGTTTACATTTATATAATCTAATTTGATTAAAAGAACAAAATGACTGCGATAAAAACATTGTTAACTTTAAAAGGGTGAGTAAGAAAGGTCACACTACGCAGGTATTTCCCTTGTATCATTGCCTAGTTAAATTTAGAACAATAACATTACTTCAGAAATCACACAGAAAGGAGTATAACACCTTTCCCATAAAAACATATCGTTATCTTGCTGAGGCAATTCTAATTTCTAAGAATATCCATATATTTTTGGGAGAATCAGAGAAAATTATCATCACATACTTTACAAATCCATGGGGTACTATAACATTAAGGGTTATTTAGCATTGACGTTGTTAATGGTACATGTTACATACTTATTTTCAATGACCCGTTGAACATGTGCTGTTTTTTCTGATTCTCAAATTAGAGAAACAGCAAAACGATTTTGTGTAATCTTCCCCTTCACACTATTTTTATGTGCCATTTTTTGCTTATTAACATACTATTTTAATCAAAATAATATTAAGTAAGATCTGTATGTGTTCAGATAGTATTATTATTATTATTTATACTTACTCGTCAAAAGAGGATTGCTGAGATATTCGTGGACTTCTTCTACGATTGAAAAACGTGGCCAAAATGGCGACCAACGAATACTAGCAATGCATTGTGGTATATAACTGGAAAATATGCTGGGTTAGATATTTTCTCAACGTATGCATTTATTAATGTTGTCGATATTATGGTTGAAATTTAACATTGATAATACATCGCGGCTATGTGCCCCCTGCTATGTGCTGATGTGCAATTTTAACGCATACAGTTAGTAAGGATCGGTCACTGTTGTATTATATACAGTATAATGACATTATGGAATAGGATGGGGAAAGGCCTGGCGTCACAGGGTGAGGGAGGAGTGTCGCCCCTTCAGTTTTGGGCAAAAGGATTTACTTAACTTAACTTGCGCCCTAAAAAAATAGTTGTAGTTTGTCAATGGTCAGACAACACTAATTGACACTAACAGTCACTCGGATTGTTTGATGTGCAGGAGGGCTCGCCGTCTAGGAACTGCACATATCAGTGTCGTTATTGAGCGTCAACATTACGATCCTGTTTGCTCAGGTGGACAGATTCCTTGCAGTAGTTTATCATTATACTTAAAATCGTTATATAACTAGGACTAGTTATAGCAGTCTGTGCTTTCTGTTGGTTTAACAACAATGTTTTCTTAACGATTCAGAACCTCCATGTAGCTGCAAAAATGAACGCTTATGGTACTTTTCGCTCCAGGCAATACAAACCACGAGAGTGACAAAAAATGTGAAACTGAACTTCATCGCAAATACCAGATTGCTAGTCGTTATCTTCTATCATGAAGCACTAATCAATGGCATAGCTGCGAGATTTGATTTGGGTAGCTGCACCGTACAGCTCCGTTTCAACCAAAATATCATATTTATCAATGGTATCAACTTTTCTCAAGAAAATAAAAATAGAAACTCTATAGGCACTCAAACATTTTACTGTTTTTTTCAGGCAGGTGGCAAGACCCCCTCCGCAAAACCCTTGTATGCCAAGCTGTGGGCAGTGATTGGTCGAATATACGTATATTCTAGTCGAAAATATAGCTATACGTATATATACATTGCCGCGACGTATAATCAACGTCGAATTGCAACCGTGAAATCGACGACATCAATAAACGCATATATAACGTCGAAAACACATCTAACACAGTGCCTGAGGCTTTTTACTGTATATATCGTGTGTGCCGCAACTAGGAGTATACGGCACTCTGCACAGTGTACGAAGTAAATTATTTTAGCAGTAATTAATTTATTTACACATGTATAATAAATATAGTAATAAATATAATACATTAATTAATTACTGCGAAAATAATTTACTTCGTACACTGTGCAGAGTGCATATATGCGTTTATTAATGTCGTCGATTTTACGGTTGCAATTCGACGTTGATTTTACGTCGCGGCGACGAGAATATACGTATATTCGACGAATCACTGCCCACTGGGAATGTTCAATTATGCGGGTGTTTACGCCAATTTAAAACATGTCATTGTAGCGCTGAGGCTTATTAATAAGAAAGAATTAAGTGTTCTGAGCTTTCCCAAATGGTCCCATCTCTGTTCATCTCTGTGGTGCAGCCACAGAGAAACTATTCATGCAGGCTGATTTAAGGTTCCTTTGATAAGGTTTCCTAGGACAGCTCCCAAAGGGGGATGCACTTAGCTAAGCCTGGCTATCATGATCAATGGTCATCCATTCGCCTATCTGTCTAGGGAGTGCCAGATGGACATCTGGACTGCATTCCTAAGTGTCAGGAGTAAATGACTCATATCTCACCTTGATCAACCAATCAGGGACTGGTAGGGCCGAGTAACCCACGTGGGACTCTGATGCCCATGGAACTTTCAGCCAATGAACGAGCTGAAGTTCCTCCAGGTAAAAACAGGCAACACAGAGAGCCTGAGGGATTTCTGGAGAATTCTGTGGACAATTCTAAAGGGAATTCAAAGTGAATTCCAGGGCAGGACGGCCCAGGAGCAGAAGGCTCCCAAGGGCAGGACATTCTCGCAGCACGCCTCCTGACCATCCTGAGACTCAGCCAGGACAACCACGGAACGGCCAGTGTGTCTGAGTGCCAGAACTTTCCTTTGTTCTAAGAGTCTAGAGCGGAGGTTGCCAGAGAGTAACCAGAGGATCCACCCGAGGTTAGCACCAGCAGCAGGCCTCGTGAACAGGTCGGAACTGTGGACAGCTGAATCACTATTCAGAACTAGCTCTTCATCAGGAACGAACTGGTCCTCTTCCTGACTTGCTGGGACCCACAGTCATCTTTTCTCCTGTGCACAAACTGTGCTAGTTAAAGCCAACACTAACTAGCTGGTCAGTGAGCATCAGCAGCGCACCGTCGCAAACCGCACAGCACAGCCTGGCACCGAGCCAGAGACCGCGGATTGGACAGCAACAAGCCTGCAACTGCTTCTTTGTGCCCGCAGGAGATCTAAATCCCCAAAGATTGGATGAGTATTCAACTTCACTACATTTCTGCTCGAGAATTCAATTGTTATCCCAACCAGTTGATATCAATTTAATTCCTAAGAGTTATGTACTTGTTTTGAGTATCTAATGTAGAAGTTTTAACCAAGTTCAATTACGAACCTATCTAAATGAATGATATACTGAACGTATGTCCTCTTGATATGTGTAACACTTTGTAACTGACTGAATATACACCTTTTGTATTCTGATAACCCTCTCGATAAGATCTGTTAGGTTTATATGCATATTCTATGTATTAATAAATGTATCCTCGCGTATTAGTACCTGTGTGTGTGCGTTGTTTGAGTTATATCGCATGGTTGGATTCTAAAGCCATCAAAAGAATCAACTTTGTGATTTACTGCTACAATTAATAATTGTCCCAGTAAATGCCCAAACCCTACAGAACTGGTGCCCTCAGAGAGCACACTACATTACATCATAAATGTTAATCGACCGTCTAAAATAAAAATGAAATCGAAACATTTTATTGTCTGTGTGGTTATTATTCAAAAAAGAACGCAAAATATTATTTAAAATCAATACAATATTTTTATTATACATTCGCGGTTATATTGCTCAAGCTTTTTTTAATACGTTACATTCAAGCCATTTTATTACAAACATTTTTAACTACATTGCTCACGCTTTTTAATATACATTTCAAGTCATTTATCACAAACACACATACCCACAGAAAAAATGTTACAAAGTCAACCATGTGGGTCTAGGTATTAATGATCATCTCCTTTCTGCGGTTATCTTAGAGACCGGGTCGGGCGTTTTGACCGATGCTGCACACCCCAATGGGCGGCCTTGAGTTTTTCAAGTAGCTCTCGGCTATCAGCGTTGGCTAGCAAGGTGCCCAGCATATTGATTTCTGCCATAGCCTCCATGAACACATCCCAACCTTTTGGCTTCTTACCGACCACAACTGCTTGCTGCTGCGTGAGAGCCCTGACAAGACCAATCATGTGAGAGCCCTCAACGGGTGCCCCCTTGTACACAAATTCCCCCTTTTCATTCCAGGCTATTAATGGTTCATTGCGGGCCATGGTCTTTAACAATATCTCGGCATTTCTCCGGAACCGCTGAGACACGCTGTCCAAAATATACCCAAAGTCAGCGTCGCTCGATGACGGTGGTTGTGCTAATGTGCGTGATAGCTCGGCGGGTGCATTTTCCGGTAGTACAACAGTTAAAGTCCCCTTTTTCGGAAGTCCCCTGGCGTACTAATGTCAAATACGGTTGTAACACCTCACTGTACAATTTCACTTTTTCATATTCTGCCAGATATGAGTTCTGAAGAATGTCTCTCATTTCATCATCCAACTGACGGGTTGTTCTTTTTCTTACATCGCTTTCGAGCCCAGACCGCTCTCGGAGTCGATCGAGCTGTTTCTGAGGTACCAGGTACATTTTTCAGCGTGCTCCATTATTGACATTGTACAAGCCCCGTAATCAATGGTACTGCAATACTCAACAGGGTCCCGATAAAACCGCCGGACTGGTTCACCAAGAGTCTCTTTCTTTTAAGAGAAAGACCCTTTCGACTCAGTCTTTATAAGCTTACGCTTTCTCTTCAGAGTCCCAAACTGCTTAGCAGATAACGGTATGTTCCCTTTCAAGGTATTCAAGGCGATTTCAGCTATGGCCTGTACAAGATCATTTGTAGCCCTGCAGAGAATAGCTTTCCGCTGACTGGGGCTGGCTTTCACCGGAAAATGTAAGAGAGTCAGGTTTCTCCGAACGACATGACAACGCCCTGAACATGTTTTTTCGACTGAGTCTGTGGTTGCGAGATCACCGACTTTTAGATTTTTTAAATACATAAGCCGTGGGTACATCTGGGGGGAAAAGACCTGTTCGCAAACAATAGTCATCTGGGGTGTCGTCATTTAAATCCACCAACAACTAACCGAAAGGTTTTTTAGTAGCGTCATCGAACGCTTCCAAAAAAAATTTGGTTTTACCGGGGTACATCAGCAGTTTTAAAATACGGTTTTTAACACTCCCAAACAGAAAACTACGCGAAGTAGGATCTTTCAGCGAATTAACATCCTAACAAAAGAAGTAACGTTTGCCGTAAGTGGATCATAACACATCTTGACCACGCTTAAATTATATTAACCTTTGCTTGTTGATTTCAGACGTTTTGAGCTCGTTGACCCAGTTAACGTGTTGGCGCGTCGCAGTTTATTTTTTGAAGGTCCGGGGTCTGCACGGAGTGGGAAAATGCCATTAGTGAAAGAACTCAACACCGCAAATTACCAAAAAACGGTGGGGGTTTTTATTATAGACACGTTTAAATGGCCATGCTAAAAGAATGTTTTATATAATACCGACCTCTTCTCTCAGGCGGTCTGATAATATGCCCCGCACCCTCTGGTATGGCGTGAACATCTGTCTCCACAAGGTTTTGCGGTGGGATTGTAAACCCCAAACGAGGTTTTTTAAATGTGTAGCTACTTGTCCCTTCGCCCGCGTCTGTGGAATAGACACATACGAGTTTTGGTGTGGAGTATATACCCCGGTGTCTTTAAGACTCACATGGTTGTAAAGCGTTATTCAAAACATTGTCGTAAATACTCACCAGTGTTGGGCTGTGCGGTAACTGGCCTTTTTACAGCTGTGGTTTTTGGGGCTAATGGAAATGAATGGATACACACAGTCACGACCACATTATGGAGCAACTCCCTGGTAATTCCATTATAATAATTCAATATTGTCTAGTATACAAATATTATACAACGTTTTGTAACTATATCAAACATGAGACATGCACCGTGACGTTGTAATTGTCTCACAAAAAGCCGGATATACATACCGCTGAAATTCGTGGAGTCCTGGCCTTCGTCTACCAAGTCGAGCAGTGTTAAGTCTGTAAATAGAATATCTTCAGACTGTTGAAATTGATCGGCGTGATCCATTCTGACGAGTTAGGCGATAACGTGAGACTGTAAGAAATGGAATGCAGCCAAAACTTCGCCTGTTAAACCGCTGGTACTTATACACAAACCGATAAACTCTTCTAAGAAACCCCCCCACATAAACCATTAATCTTCGGTATCGTTGGGTGTGCACGTACTGGGCTGTAGAAATTAAGAAACATTTTAGAAAACGTTTTAGTCCGTTATAATGTTAAAATCTATATTATTTTAAGACATACAACGGTGTCTAAATTTCATAGCTGTTAAACGTGGTGAAAATGTGTCGCGGTGTCTGTGTTTGATTCACCAACAGACCGCTAAGAATATTATCAAACAAAATGTTTTTTATTAACGCTATAAGAAAATGTATCTGTTCTTTATAGGCACTTGTTCACAAACCAAGCTTGACGTTTTGAGGTTTTATTTTTTAATAATGTTAAGAACATTTTTGCGTGAAATACATGGTGTGCTTGTAAATTAGAAAACTTTACATGAATTTAAAATGTTTGTAAACTTTTCCCTGGGGGTTTCTCCCACTACTCTGCATTCCAGAGCCTTTAAGTAACCCCTACACACCGACCGTCTCCAACAACATCACAAATTATCTCTACTGGGAAACAATTTTAGAACATTAGGACCAATCCGTTAAAGTATGAAAAACAACACCCCATCATTTTTTGTCTGTTAATACCTTAAAGACTTTTACGCTTGCGCTGTGTGGAAATTTATCTCAAACGTTCAAAAAAGCTGTGGCGCGAATGTGTTATTAAAAATAAACTGTGTCTTATTACGTTATTTTAAAAACTTAAAGACCAACCCCTGCATGTTTAAAATTTATTTTCTGGGGAAACACATCATTTGTGTTTGCGTTGCGTGTTAATACTTTAAAACTTATAAACTGATAAGTGAATATAGACCGTTATAATGTTAAAATCTATATTATTTTAAGACATACAACGATTTCTAAATTTCATAGCTGTTAAACGTGGTGTAAATGTGCCGCGGTGTCTGTGTTTGATTCACCAACAGACCGCTAAGAATATTATCAAACAAAATGTTTTTTATTAACG
Source organism: Lepisosteus oculatus (assembly GCF_040954835.1). Lineage (NCBI taxonomy): Eukaryota > Metazoa > Chordata > Actinopteri > Semionotiformes > Lepisosteidae > Lepisosteus > Lepisosteus oculatus. The sequence continues at coordinate 26,223,754 of NC_090709.1, read as the reverse complement.
CTATAAGAAAACTTATCTGTTCTTTATAGGGACGTGTTCACAAAACAAGCTTGACGTTTTGAGGTTTTATTTTTTAATAATGTTAAGAACATTTTTGCGTGAAATACATGGTGTGCTTGTAAATGAGAAAACTTAAAATGTATTTTCTGGGGAAACACAACATTTGTGTTTGCGTTGCGTGTTAATACTTTAAAACTTATAAACAGATGTGTGAATACTTTTCGCGCTCGATAAATCGGGGGGGGTCATCACAACCAATTGAAAAATGTCTTGTGTTATGTAGGCGTGTTACACCATTGGCGCATATTCTTAAATGCTCTGGCCTGACAGGGTCGCAGTGCGTGCTTGGAGCTGTCAGACACCGCAGAGGTGCTGAGATGGCTTCTTTGTGTGAAGAAACAACGGGGTCCGCTACTCTGCAAAGAGGTAGGCGGCTAAAATATTTTTCTGATCGTGCTTGTATCGGTGCTTAGCCTATGTCATTTTAATACTTGATCTTCTTTTTAGCAAAACCCGACCCCACCCTCTGCACCCTGTGACAGCGGCAGGGGTGTGAGTTCAGCTGGGGTACCAGATGTTGAAGAACTGCCGGGTGCTAGCGATGATGCCACGCTACAAATGGTAAATATTAACGAAAAACCTTAGCTCACAAGCGCGTTAAATGCTCGATATTTTAGGTACAAAGCATGTCTATTTTGTTAAGCCTTCCTTTTCTTTTTCCTTTAATAGAATAAAGAGGATGTGGACGGGTCAATCTTCAGCCTACCGGCACATGTGACTGTCTCGTGTCTATGCTAGTGTGTTTGCCCAAATGTTAATAAAGCTGATGCCTATGTCCCTAATGAGCCCGATGTTATGCCCCAGATTGTGAAAGCAGTAGTTTATTGCATCTTCAAACACTGTTTAAAGGGGGTCCTGGTTGATGACTGCCCGGCCTGTCTGATTGACCATCCCGGGCAGCGGGGTCACACATGCCTGTCTGGCGGCTACACAGATGGGTCTGAAGACGTGACGTTTGCCGCTTTAGAAATTTATAAGTCTCTCAGTTTAGCCCGAATTTTATCAGCTGTTCTGTACACCGCCCGGTGTCTGGGTTCGTACACCATTACAAATGACACTGAGCGGCGCATAAAACAGTTGCTAAAAAATATAATTGAGGACCGCTCCCCATACGAGCATGTACACACCACAGTTGAACAGCTGGATGGAAAATTAGTAGACGTGACTTTTGATGAGTTGCAAAAGAAACACTATTCTTATTTTTACAGATGCAAAAAAAAAGATCTATGTAAAATGTGAATACAGATTTCACTCTGTTTTACAGACCCGGGTGTGCCATAGTCCGAAGAATGAAGAATTTCGAATGTCTGAATTCTTACTAAGAGTGCTTTACACACTTCTCTCTACAAAGCTTGATATGCAAAACAAAGAGTCGAATGCTAATGTCCTTAAATTTGTTAAAGAGATAGATGTGTATGTCAAGAACTTGAGTGAAATTATTGCGGATCTGATGTTTTCAGATCAGAAAAGGAAGCCTGGGGGGTTCTACAGTGTGTATTCCAAAATACAGCGTGTTTTGCACAGAACCTGTGGTAACACCATCCCGCTGATTACGCAGGCAAATTTTTCCGCACCAACATTTAATTGTTGAATGCAAACAGGAGCCGGTAACGCATGTGTGCTGCGTTGTTTCACTGTTTGAAAACCCCCTGTTGAAATAAAGCGGTTCATATTTCACATACTTGCAAACTGGAGTCTGTAACATGTGTAAAAAGTGCTGCTGCGCTGTTTCGGTGTTTGAAAACCCACTGTTGAAATAAAGCGGTTCACATTTCACATGGTGTTTGTCCTGTGAATTCTTTCCGTGAGACTTTACGCAGTCAGTGTGTGTGTGTGCTTGCACCCCTGCTGCTTTGGAGACACGACTTGTGTAGCCGGACAACCACTCGGCCACCCGGCCGCGGCTGGCGCCGCTCACACCCCGGGATCTCGCGGCCTGCAACAGACTCCCCATGCCGCCGTAACTACCCGATTTCCTAGGGTTATAATAGAGCGCACTCAACCCCGCGGCAGACATGGTCCCCTTCCAAACCAATACACACTTGCACACACCTAAAGCGAGGGATGCGCCGCCTTGGGGCTTTGGGACCCTGAGGCGCCGGACCGACCGGCCGGGGGGAGGCGGGGGTTCCGACCGACACCATTGGCTCCTGAGGGGGTGGGACATGCACAAATAACAACACGCCATTGGATGGCAAGGGGCGGGACAACCAAACACCGCGGACGACCATTGGCTGGAAAAGGGGGGCGTGGTACCTGTCAAAAGTTTGACGAAAGGTGTCGCTTTATACTACTGATGTGCAGTGTGCCTTTCCTCTTGTCATATTCAAGAGTACTCACTGTGTGAGCTCCTCACTGCGTGTTCTGTACTCTACTGTGATTTAATTTAGATGATTACGTGGAGTAGAGTGACAAGATCTACTTGAACATTTTTGGTTTGTGAAATGAAACACTAAATACACTACTGTAAATACAGGTAATGGACATTTAAAATAACCACAGTACAGCTAGAAGAGTGAAAGATAAAAGACTATTTAGAATGACATTCGCAATAGACTTAAGAACAGTTCAACCGCCCGAATAGGGACTTGAACCCTGGGCCCTCAGATTAAAAGTTTGATGCGCTACCGACTGAGTTATCCAGGTTCTGAAAGAATGTTGACACTGTCGGGATCCTCGCAAGTCACGTGTCTCTTGTGCGGAAGAGCAGTCATTACCTGACCCGTCTGGAATGACCACTGACAGACTTTATCCAGAAGCGCCGGCACCACTCCCAGTAGAATGAGTGAGAAATACAGCATGACATGGGTAGTTAAGGGGCTCCCACAATCCATCTTTCCTCACATTACTGATTTTTTTCAATAGCATTTTGACCTTTTTTCACATTCAGATTTTTTTCACATTTAATAAAATCTTTTAATCAACAACATTAAAAAGAAAACAAATGGAACATTTTTTGGAACAAAAATTAAAAAAAAACTTTCAATGCCTTGGTTGTATACGTTTATAAAGGGAGTTGCAACATTGCTGAAAATGTAAAGAGCATTTCTGTAGAGAAAACAGCATTTTTTCTGCCTTGATGTTAAGCTTAGAGAGTCTGTCTTTTAGAAATTATATTTCTTAACACCTTGCACAGCCTCCCGACTGACTAACAAATATTTTTTGGAGAAATTGGCTCACACACCGGAAAACACTAACGTTTATTTATGTGAGAGTATGTAAAACTCAGGCTTTAACAGATGTTCATGGTGTTTCACACGGGGTGTTACCTGTTGTAGTGTTTCCAAAGATGTGTTAGCGGACCACAGATTATCTTGAATAGATTTGTGTTTGTACTGGCTGGGATTCAAACACGTCTCAATTATTTGGAAGGCCCCTGTACCACCAATGCACTTCCGAGAAGCACCTGCAAATTATCACAATCCTCTCTCTCACCTACAAAGTTATGGAGACACAGACGTCCAATGAAAACTCAAGGCTCCACTCAAGGCTTTATTCACTCAAGGCTCCACTCTTTTGTTGTGATGTCATTTTAATTAATATTAGCTTTGATAAGGTGTCATTTTTGCCTCTTAAAGGTAAAGTCTGCTCCTTTCTTCCTGGTATAGAAAGAACGTGTTCCATCTTTGTTTAAAAACACCACTAAAAGTAAATTATTCAGCTCTACCGCCTGTGTGCATTGACAAGACATCTCAAAAGGACATATTAAATAAGAACACGATCCTTCCTGTTACCATTCCTGTGCCGGGGCGTTGTTTCACCCTTTTACGTTAAATCATCAGTACTGCTGTTTTTCTATGCATAGTTTAATCAAGAGCACTTAAAAGATGCAAAAACCTTTCAAATAAAATAGAATTGAAAGACAGTCGAGTAAGGACGTAGAAAAAAAGCACTCCCCCGTCTGGGAATCAACCACCGTCGCCCATGTAACTGGATACAAAAATAACAGATTAATTTGTGCCCAGTCTCTTGAAGCTTCGATGCGATTATTTTTCCTTCCTTATTTCTTCATTCCTATGAATTTACTCTGTAGTAGAAGAAACGCGAAAGTGGGAAACTGCAGGCATTCTTCGTGAGTGGTGGAGTGTGATCAGTGAGCATTTGCACATCTCTAAGTCTGTTCCATAAATTTTCATCGGGGATGTAGCTCAGTAGTAGAGCACATGCTTCGCATGTATGAGGTCCCGGGTTCAATCCCTGGCATCTCCAGGTACTTTATGTTATAGTACTCACATCGCAATCTTCTGTTGAGTGAGAACTCTTTGCTCGTGTTCAGAGAGAGCCAGGTTTACACAACTAAATGCAGGCACACTCGACGTGCTGCAGAGTTGCGCTGCTGTTTTAAATGTACCTCATTTAGTTCTGTTTAATCTTAAATTATTTGAACTAATAATTTAGTTCAAATTCAGGAAATCCAGAGATTGCTTCACACTTGTCGTGGCTGTTGCAGAAAACACCTGTTGAATCTCACCCGGGATTTTTTGAGAGATCATTCAGCGAGCGAATCCTCCTTCTGAACCGCACTAAACTGAAAGCTTCACGAACTCCTCACTCCGTGTCCTGTACTGCTCTCGTGTAAATGTGAAGCACAGCCATAAACACACTTTGAACTTTTTCCGTTTGTTAAGGTAAATGCAAAAGAGCATGACAAGTATTGATCGTATAAAATATCCATGGCACAACTCGAGAAAGTACTGAAGGACTACACATCGACTCTTGATGATTACAAGAGATTCAAGAAACACAACCGTCCGCACCTGGGTTTGGATCCTGAACGCTAGAGTTAAAAGAACATAAGTGATGGATATGACCTATAAACTCTCTTAATTGTCTTATAGTTTATGAAATAAAACAATTTCTTAATAATTTCTTACTGTTGATAGACGATTTATTGAATTTTAACAAAATCACAATTACAAACTTTTTCTGTTAAACTGTTATTCACATATTCTAACGTAGATAAACGTTAGTGTCTTCCAGTGTGTGAGCCAATTTCTCCAAAAAATATTTGTTAGTCTGTCGGGAGGCTGTGCAAGGTCTTTAGAAATAGAATTTCTAAAAGACAGGCTCCCTAAGCTTAACATCAAGGCAGAAAAAATGCTGTTTTCTCTACAGAAATGCTCTTTAAATTTCAGCACTGTTGCAACTCCCTTTATAAAGGGTGTGCACACGTATACAACCAAGGCATTGAAAGTTTTTTTTTAAATTATTGTTCCAAAAAATGTTCCATTTGTTTTCTTAATGTTGTTGATTAAAAGATTTTATTAAATGTGAAAAAAATCTGAATGTGAAAAAAGGTCAAAATGCTATTGAAAAAAATCAGTAATGTGAGGAAAGATGGATTATGGGAGCCCCTTAACTACCCATGTCATGCTGTAGTTCTCACTCATTCTACTGGGAGTGGTGCCGTCGCTTCTGGATAAAGTCTGTCAGTGGTCATTTCAGACGGGTCAGGTATGACTGCTCTTCGGCACAAGAAGAGATATAACATTACAGCAGCACCATTTAAGGTGGAACGAAAAACGCGAATAAGAAGCCAACTTCAGCCTCGTAGCAGACCCTGGGAGGCACGCTCAAAATAATCATCTTTCCCAGTACTTAAGAGTCATATTTAGATCGCTTTACTGCAATTTTATTTGATTGATGGGAGATGTGAAGCCATCGAGCCTGTACTGCGCTTTCACATTGAAATTGAAGCCATTTCTCATGCTTCTCTCAGTGTCGGGGCTGCAATTGCGTGTAAAGGAGGCGACTTGAAAATGTCGCTACAAAAAATCCGCCGGGTTAATTTACTTGTCCGACCACCTCCCTCCGTCCCCCTTTGCTGTTAGCACAATTCTTTCAGTTTCTTTTCTTGTATTTTCCTTGCTATTTTACTGTTGCTTTTCCCCATGAGGAGATGGATCCACAACTGAAACTGTTTTCACCCTGTCTGTGTAACGTCAGTCTGTATGAGGAGCATATTTTGTACAGCTCCAGTGGCGCAATCGGTCAGCGCACGGTACTTATACAGCAGTGCACAGCGGAGTCATGCCGAGGTTGTGAGTTCAAGCCTCACCTGGAGCAGTGTCTTTAGCTACTGAAAGCAACTGTCGAGTTTAGAAACTCTTAGGTATCTGATGGAGATAAATTAACATCAAAGGAACAAGTAAAGCAGTGTCTTTAGCTACTGAAAGCAACTGTCGAGTTTAGATACTCTTAGGTATCTGATGGAGATAAATTAACATCAAACGAACAAGTAAAGGTAAAACCTTACTTTTAAAGGTTTACTTCGAGTCACAATCAAAGAAGGCTCCACAGCTGAAACATTGTGTTTCCTTCTCTTTTCAGCATGGAATAAACCTATACTTTTTCCTTTGAAGCCCACCCATGCTGACGCAGCTCCCTACTTAAATTACCATCAGCTGTGTATCTCCAGCTGACCTGTACACAAATATATGAGAGAGGTCTACTGAGACGAGAGGAGCACTGAAGACTTGAAAAAGCTCTCGAATTAGACTCTGTGTTTTTGTTGTTCCCCAGATTTGTTTTTAAATGTTCTTTTTCTTTTGAAGTTGTTGCATTTGGTTGTTTTTTTATAGTTGTTAGACAACTACAGGGATTTACCGAGGTTCCCGGAAGACTTCTCGTTTTGTGTTTGTTGTGTTTTCGGGTTACAACTATTTTTTTTCTGTTAATAGGACCCCACGCATTACTGTGGGACTAGTTAATTTTAGTTCTTACATTGTACCTGAAATGACCTCAATAACTACTACTCTGTTTCCCTTTTTTTAAAAAAAGGCAAAACTGATGTTTGTTTCTCCTTGTTGCTGATTGGTAGCTACAACGGGTCAGTTGCAACAAACTTGGCCTCTGAAATTTTTCAGCAGCTCTTTACTGAACCTGTTCTCAATTGCAACAAACCTAAAATAACAGCTGCTGCCCATTAGATGTTACTGAAGTAGCAGACTAAGCGAAACAATAGATTACATTGGAACTGTCCTGAATGTAGTGGAAATAATATCGTCATTAAGTAATGAACTGATGCACCACTTGTTTGAAAATTATTTTTATATTTAACTAAAAGTGCTTTCCAGACACTACAATTATTCACAAGGAATTTTATCAATACATATTTTATTAATAAAAGCGTGATATCTTAATAATAAAGTTTAATGTTATCTTTAACATTAGTACTTTAGTAGCTGTATTATGCTTTTGGGAATTTCCAGGTATCCTGGTGGAGAGAACTGAAATTAAGGAAATACATATTTAAAGGGGTGTAAGTCTTAAATGTGTTCTGTCACATCTGGGTGTTAATTGAATAGATTTGTTGTATTATTTAATTTGATTTGACTCTACACTTGTGTTTCTTATGAGATAATATTGGGGATTTGCAGATACAGATAATAAGTTGTACTATACAGGCAAATGTATGGTTACCTTAATGAAGAAACTGTTATCATTACCCTTTTCAACGTTATTGTTTAAGACAGTCTTTCAGAACAGTATTCTCATGTTAGTGGCTATAGTCTAATGATAATGGTGGTGAAACAGGCGAATGTGTGGAAAGATTTGGAGATGGAACAGGAGACTCATACAGTCGATAGAAAGGTTGGGTAGGATTGCACACACCACCATGCCAGTGCTTAGTATAGTAGTTTAAAAACATAATAATTTATTTAACAACCTCAACTGCACTACTGAGAGCTCAGCTCCACTACTAGTAATACATCGCCCTTTTTGTCAATTAGATAGATGTGTTTTACTACATGTTAATTAGTGATTCTTTCCTTTTAACTGATTTAAAATAGAATCTCTATAAAACAGATAAATGTGTATGTGTCGCGCTGAAATTCACACATGAGGGAAGGCACACGAGTAAGGAAAGATATCGCGTTTATTCACCCCGGTGAATGGAAACAGCCTCATACATGAGTGGCATGTGCTCTACCACTGAACTGAACTCCCGACAACTACCTTTATCTGCAGCACTTTTAGGAAGAGTGAGGAGTCTACAAGTCCAGAAAATGTGAGGAGAATTCAGAACAGGAGGCTCTTCACCTTTCACCGGCTTTTGTTGGACGTCTAAGTGAATGACAAATTTTCACTTTTTGATTAAAGAAAATAAAAAACACCTTTCTTTCAGCCAGATTCATAATACAAAAAGCACAATGTAGTGAAGTGTTCCTATTTATTTAAATCCCAGTTCAAAATCAAATCTCATTGCCATAGTCCTGATTAGTTTAAATTTAAGCAATTAACCAGGCTTCTACTGTATAAACTTCTAGAGATATTACAAATTGTTTGAAGGGACATCATTTCAGATGGAAATTGACTTTTGTTCTAGTGGGATCACATTAAACCTTTCTTTTGGATTGAGAACAGGATCATGGTGAGATTCAAAACACATCTATCTTTGCTTCTTTCAAGGATGAATGGATTATTGAGATGCAAACATTGGTTCAAATCAAAACAAAATTGTGATATACAGTACTTCTGTTTTTATTTTCAGGTACCAAAATTTAGTCTTAGTTGTAAAATTCCATATTAATATTCAATATTAAGTGGATTCAAACATGCACAGTAGAGAAACGGAATAAAGAAGTAATTGTTTCACTAACATCTAAGTGCAACCTATAGATCGTCTTTGGCCATTGAATTGCATAAGGCACCGCACAACTTTTACTGGAGGAAATACTGTGTGTTCTGAGTGGCTGCATCTGTATATAATGTTATTCAGATAAGTTTAGGTGGAGGTCAAATTCTAACCTCTGTAATGTGCTCTCTGAAGGCACCAGTTCTGTAGGGTTTGGGCATTTACTGGGACAATTATTAATTGTAGCAGTAAATCACAAAATGATTCTTTTCAGGTACTAGAACATGAGGATACATTTATTAATACATAAAATGCATGTAAACCTAACAGATCTTATCGTGAGGGTTATCAGAATACAAAAGGTGTATATTCAGTCAGTTACGAAGAGTTACACATATCAAGAGGACATATGTTCGGTATATCATTCATTTAGACCGTTTCGTAATTGAACTTGGTTACAACTTCTACATTAGATATTCAAAACAAGTACATAACACTTAGGAATTAAATTGATATCAACTGGTTGGGATAACAATTGAATTCTCGAGCAGTAATGCAGTGAAGTTTAATACTCATCCAATTTCTGGGGATTCAGATCTCCTGCGGGCACAAAGAAACAGTTGCAGGCTGTTGCTGTCCAATCCGCGCTCTCTGGCTCCGTGCCAGGCTGTGCTGTGCGGCTTGCAACGGTGCGCTGCTGATGCTCTCTGAAGACCAGCTAGTTAGTGTTGGCTTTAACTAGCACAGTTGTGCACAGGAGAAAAGATGACTGTGGGACCCAGCAAGTCAGGAAGAGGACCGGTTCATTCCTGATGAAGTGCTAGTTCTGAATAATGATTAAGCTGTACATAGTTCCGATCTGTTCACGAGGCTTGCGGCTGATGCTAACCTTGGGTGGATCCTTTGGTTACTCGTGGCGACCTCTGCTCTCGACTCTTAGAACAAAGCAAAGTTCAGGCACTCGAACGCACTGGCTGTTACGTGGTTGTCCGGGCTGAGTTTTAGGATGGTCAGGAGACTGCCTGGGAATACCAAGCTTTTAAGCTTTTAAGCGCAGGAGGCGCCCTATCCCCGCTCGCTTGCTTATTCCCCTGTTCACACGTGCAGTGCGGCTTTTCCGTCTGTTTATTTGTCAGTTTTTGCGAGACACAAGTGCTTGTGTATTAGTGTGAGCGTTTTTTATTCTGATCATGAACAGTTTTACAAGTCTGCAAAGGATCGAGGAAAGGTTTATTGCCAGCTGAAAAGAGACACAGCGCTTCGGTTGTGGAGACTTGTTCAGCTGGCGTTCTGGGAGTCGCGTTGTAGTGGCAATGCTTGTTAATAAGTCAGAATAAAGTGTTGCTGTTCTTTCCCAAATGAGGTCCCATCTCTCTCATGGCACTTAGCTAAGCCTGGCTATCATGATCAATGGTCATCCATTGGCGCCTATCTGTCTAGGGAGTGCCAGATGGACATCTGGACTGCATTCCTAGGTGTCAGGAGTAAGTGACTCATATCTCACCTTGATCAACCAATCAGGGAGTGGTAGGGCCGAGTAACCCACGTGGGTCTCTGATGCCCATGAAACTTTCAACCAATGAATGAGTTCCTCCAGGTAAAAACAGGCAACACAGAGCTCCAAGACTATTCAAAGGACTTTTCTAAAGAGAATTCAAAGGAGAATTCCAGGGGTGTGAGACAATTCCAGGGCAGGATGGCCCAGGAGCAGAAAGGCTCCCAAGGGCAGGACATTCTCGCAGCGCGCCTTCTGACCATCCTGAGACTCAGCCCAGACAACCATGGAACGGCCAGTGTGTCCGAGTGCCAGAACTTTCCTCTGTTCTAAGAGTCTAGAGTGGAGGTTGCCAGAGTGTAACCAGAGGATCCACCCGAGGTTAGCATCAGCAGCAAGCCTCGTGAACAGGTCAGAACTTTGGACAGCTGAATCACTATTCATACCTAGCGCTTCATCAGGAACGAACCGGTCCTCTTCCTGACTTGCTGGGACCCACAGTCATCTTTCTCCTGTGCACAAACTTTGCTAGTTAAAGCCAACACTAACTAGTTGGTCAGTGAGCATCAGCAGCGCACCATCGCAAGCCGCACAGCACAGCCTGGCACGGAGCCAGAAAGCCCGCAGGAGATCTGAATCCCCAGAGATTGGATGAGTATTCAACTTCAATATATTACAGCTCGAGAATTCAATTGTTATCCCAACCAGTTGATATCAATTTAGTTCTTAAGAGTTATGTACTTGTTTTGAGTATCCAATGTAGAAGTTATAACCAAGTTCATTTCCGAAACGGTCTAAATGAATGATATACTCAACGTATGGTCTCTTAATATGTGTAACTCTTCGTTACTGATTGAATATATACCTTTTGTATTCTGATACCCTCTCGATAAGATCTGTTAGGTTTACATGCATATTCTATGTATTAATAAATGTATCCTCGTGTATTAGTACCTGTGTGTGTGCATTGTTTGAGTTATATCGCATGGTTGGACTCTAAGGCCATTAAAAGAATCAATTTCGTGATTTACTGCTACAATTAATAATTGTCCCAGTAAATGCCCAAACCCTACAGAACTGGTGCCTCGTGAGAGCACACTACAGGGCTTAGCCCTCTTACATTTGCTAGTTCAAAGTTGTACAACCCATTTGTATCTGCTAGGCGGCGCAGTCGTCGTGCACAAAGAACGCTTTGAAAAGTGTCAAAAGCAAGTCATTCCGGATTGGTTGTTTGTGTTTTCTGTTCAGACGAGAAATGCTGAAATGATCTCTTGGCTCCTCGGTGGTCATTTCTGCTCCGTAAAGGAATCACAGCACACGTCGGCTTCCAGCATGGTGTTTCGGGACACGATGTCGGGGGTCGGAGAGAGCGATGTCTTCCTCGTAAGTATTGTAATGCCCTCGCCCAATGGTGAGGAGGAAGAGCACCTAGGCACTCATAGTACCGCGGAGCAGGTAGAGAGCAGCAGCAGCAGTCGCGGGGGCGGACTGGGCCTGCGAGCCGGAGCGCAGGCGTGCCGGTTCCTGCCCCTGAGTCACCCGGGGGGCCAGACAAGGCGGCGGGGGCCAAGCGTTGCGTGGAAGCGAGATGCTCCGTTGAGGACCTCTACCAGCGAAGCTGCAAGGGCCTTGATCCGGACAAGTGGCAGCAGCTCCAGGTGCTACTCGCCCAAAACGAGGACCTCTTTGTGGCGAGAGATGAGGACTGCACCCGCACTGCCCTGGTTCAACACGACATCGAGACTGGCGACGCTCGAGCCATCCGCATCCCACCTGGACGCATGGCTCACATCAAGCGGACCACCACCAAGGAAAAGATCTGGGAGATGGCCGCAGCAGGGGTGATTGAGCCCTCCGCGAGCCCACGACGCCGGCTGTAGTGGTCCAAAAAAAAGACGACTCGTGGAGGTTCTTTGTTAACTACCGCAAACTGAACGAGGTCACCCGGAAGGATTCCTACCCAATGCCGAGGATAGACGACGCCTTGGATCACCGGGTCGACCTGGTTCAGCTCCCTGGACCACCGGCTACTGGCAGGTACTGCTCACTCGAAGATGGCCTTTTCCATCTGCCATGGCCTCATGCACTTTACTGTCATTCCCGTTGGCCTGTGCAATGCCCCGGCGATTTTCAAGAGGCTGATGGAGAGGGTGCTGGCATCGGTCCCGTGGAAACCGTGCTGTATCTGGACGACCTGCTGGTTCATGCCCAGGGTTTCGACCAGGCCTTGGCGAACCTCCAGGCAGTGCTGGCCTGCATCCGCCGTGCTGGCCTGAGGCTCAACCACCACAAGTGAAAGCTCCTGCGGCGGGAAGGAACCTTCCTGGGACATGTTGTTGGACCGCAAGGGGTGGCTACAGACCCAGGTAAGGTTGCTGCAGTGAGGGGATGGCCGACTCCCCGCACCGTCGCAGAGCTGTGCAGGTTTCTGGGGTTGGCTTTGTATTATCTGAGGTTCGTCCGGGATTTTGCCAGCATCTCTCCCCCGCTGCACTGCCTCACAGACAAGGGCCGCTGTTTTGACTCGGACTGCGAGATGGCTTTCGGTCGGTTATGTGAAGCTCTGGTGGGGGCCCCCGTGCTAGACTACCCCGATCCGTGGTTACAGTATATCCTAGTTACCGACGTGAGTGTCTCGGAGGTGGGCGCGGTGTTGGCACAGGAGGGGCCAGATGGGGAGCGGGTAGTTGCCTACTAGAATCGGGCTTTGAATAAGGCTGAGCGGAACCCGTCGAGAGCTGCTGGCGGTGATGGCGGCGGTCCGCCACTTCAGGCCGTACCTGTTCGGGACCCGGTTCCGGTTGAGGACCGACCATGCGTCCATGCGTCCCTCACCTGGCTGCTCCACTTTAAGGAGCCGGAGGTGCAGATGGTGAGATGGATAGAGGTCTTGCAGGAGTATGACTTCACTGTCGTACACTGTGCCGGATCTCGCCATCTCAATGCCGACGCTCTCTCGCAGCGCCCCTGTGAGGCCGCGGATTGCTGCTACTGCGCCCAGCGGGAGCAGTGTGAGGGGGCCGTCCGCACCGTGGTGGAGTCGAGCGCTGTGGCCACGGCCCTGGAGGGGCCGCTGGGGGTGGGTCTGTCAGACGTGGTGCAGCTGATCCAGATGTGGGGCCGGTGCTCCGCTGGAAGGCAGCAGGGGCGCGGCCTATGCAAAAGGAGCTCGCCCCTCACCCAAAGTCCGTCAAGGCCCTCTGCACCCTGTGGGAGGCCTTGGAGGTAAAGGATGGGGTGCTGCGCCGGGGGTGGCAGGCACCCCCAAGTGGCAAGATACAGTAACAGCTGGTGGTGCCACAGTCGCTCCGCGCGGCTGTGCTCAGAGTGGTGCATGGCCAGCCGGGCGTGGGGCATTTCGGCTGTAAAAAAACCTGCAGCGTGTCCGAGGCCATTTTTATTGGGGTCTTTGCCACTGGGACGTGGAGCGGTACTGCCGAACGTGTGCATGGCGCAGAAAGGTCCCCTCTCCAACAACACCAGGTAGGGGCTCCTATGGAGCGGGTGGGGGTGGACGTTTTGGGCCGAGGCCAGAAACCGCTACAGATGCAGCCATTCAAAGTGAGTGGTACAGACACGTACCGGAGGTAATTGGCTACGGAGTCGCGCATCGTGGCGCAAGATGACGCGGGGTACAGCGGTACGTGATTGGTTGACCGACAGGGGCACTCGTGGTCCGTTGGTCTGTCGTAGAAAGACTTACAGTACAGTAAATGTCATTTTGAGCATCGAAGTCTTTAACTAAAGAGATACCGGAGTCAACAAGCATACTTTTAGAATTTGATTAATAGGGAATATAATATGGAAATCGCATATCAAAAGAATTTAATAACGATATGATTATATTCGTGTACTGCGACAGGGCTGTGTAGGGCTGTTTCGCCTCCCTCTTCATGTGACTTCCCTTGTAGCCTACTGGTCTATGTGCCTGATTACCAACTCATGGGTTGTATGTTCAAGTCCAGTTGGTGCTGGACTTTTCTTTTAACAAACATTTCTTCGAAAAAATAGAATAGCGATGTTATGGACAATCAATTGACTTTTATATTTCAAAATATCACAACATGATCAATTCTAAGTCATTTTTGATAACAATGAATAGTCACCTTCTTCCCTTCTGACAACGGTCCCTGCTTCTGCTTCCTGCTTCTATTGTGTGTATGTGTGAGTAAATTTTTATAGAGGAATGGAGGCTGGACAGTATGTGTTACAATATAAACATTTATATTGATTTAAATCGTGTTTTGATTTAAATCGCAAACGCGTGTTTAATTATATGTGTTTTTTTTATCATAATCAGGCTAATGCAACATAAATTGATACAGTATCTTTGTCTTCTAAGTATCTTAATAAACTTTCAGCATAGCTTTCTACCCGTTTAAATTTATATTTCTTGGGATTTTGGGATCAAACGTGGAAGGATTAGATTGTAATCGTTTTTATTTTTTAAATACGTTTTAGACAAGTGTAATCTATACCTGCCCAGACTTTACGCCTTCCTATACACCGCCTTTCATTCCTGTCCTGCTCTTCCCCGCGCACCCCAGCCGGGCGCTCTTCGGCCTCTGCCTGGGACGAATGTATATTTTGATATTTACACCCGGCGCGGCACCGAGGGAGAGCCTGCATTTATAACTTAGTTTTTAAAATTAGTCAAGCAATATGAAGCATCTCCTTTTACTTTTAAGTCCCTTAAATACATTGAGCACAGCTTTCTCACCACTTAAGATTGCTTTTCAATACCATCCTTACACAAAGCAGAAACTTTCCGATGACATACAGTACAAGTGGAAAGATTACAGATTTTAATCATCTTTAATTTTGTTACGTTATATGTTTTAGGAACGTTTCATCTAAACAAACACCACAAAACTATTCTCGATTGTATTTCTGAATGTTATGTTACACCTACAGTAGTTCACTGCTTTAAATACATCGAATTAAGAAAGTTAGGTTTAGCACTTTAGATCTTTTTTTCTGAACCAGGGAAAATCTGATCATGTTTCTCTATAACAATAATAAAAAACTTTAATTCACATATCACCTTTAAAAGTGGCATCTCAAAGCAATACAGTAGATCGAAAAACAGTTAAAAGGGACCAAAGTAAATACCAGACAAACGCAAATGCGTTTTTCATAAAAATGCTTTTATTCATTCAGCAGAGAGTGAGAGGGACATCCAGCAGAGAGAGACACACACACCAGTTTCCATTGACAAAATTGGAATGTTTTGTTTGTGGACAGACTGTTAGACTAGAGGAAAAGAGCGCCTCCTTCTACAAAGCATTTCGTAGATCCGATCATGAATTCTTTTCCAGTCGCACGAAGTAAGGGTTGTAAAGCGCGAAGTAAAGCGCTGATTCTTATGGAACGCGTTCCGCCGGGGATTCAAAAAAATTATTTTTTTGTAATCGTGTATCTAAGGAAAATTGCAGTATAACTTTGTTCATGCACATCATTATACAGTATCTCATTTTGTATTTCGATTTAAAAAATTGTTTGCCCAGCCACTATTGTTGTTATTGTTTTTATCCTGTAAAGCGCTTTGAGGAGCACAGCTTTCTCACCACTTTCTCACCACACCATCCTTACACAAAACAGAAACTGATTGTATTTTCCGATGACATACAAGTGCAAAGATTACAGATTTAAATCGTCTTTTTTCTGAACCAGGGAAAATCTGATCATGTTTCTCTATAACAATAATAAAAAACTTTATTTTACATATCACCTTTAAAAGTGGCATCTCAAAGCAATACAGTAGACTGAAAAACAGTTAAAAGTGACCAAAGTAAATACCAGACAAACGCAAACGCGTTTTTAATAAAATGCTTTTATTCATTCAGCAGAGAGTGAGAGGGACATTCAGCAGAGAGAGACACACACACCGGTTTTCATTGTCAAAAAGTATTTTTTTTTTAACATTTTGTTTACATGTTTTGTTTGTGGACAGACTGTCCACAAACGTGAGACTGTCTTTCTCAGACTTACATTCCCGAATGTCCCCCGCCCCGGTCAACAATCCTAGGAAGAACACGAAACAGCCTGTTAATAAAATTGTTACAATTTTGTTCGGTCAGTTCTTCCTCCCAGAATTTATAGATCGCATCGATCAGTTCCTGCTTTGTGACGGGCTTAGCAGTTTTCCGAACGTAGTCTTTCAAACCATCTCTATCGGATTTAGATCTGGGGATTCGGCTGGAGTTTTCACCCAGTTCACTCCTTCTGCTACAAGCCTCGCCCTTGCTGCTGTGTGTTTCGGATCGTTGTCTTGAAAGAGACGGTGCCTTGATCCAGACTGCTCCCTGATATATGGGGCAGCATGGTGTGTGACCACGACTTCCTCGAAGAATACACGGTCCATAATTCCTTTGAAAATAAGAAGTGGTCCCGGGCCTCTTCTAGATATACCCCCCCAGACGTGAACCTTCAGTGGATGTTTGGGCTTTGGCTTGTCCACATATCTCCCCTTTTTGCAAAATGCCATTGTTGAAAACTGTTCCAGAGCCACTGTTGTTTCGTCGGTGAAAAGTACATCCTGAAATGCCTCCCGCTGTTCAGTCCATTGGAACGCTTGCTTGAGTCTTTCCTCTTTGTTTTTTAGCCTTATCATGGGGCATGTGTTGGTTTTTCTGTATCTCCATCCAAGCCTCCTGCGTACTCTTCTTATCGATGTCGGGCTAATGGTCGCACCGAGGTCAGCCCATAGCCGTCTTTGGACTTGCATCACCGGTAGCTCATCATTTTCATCATTTAGTTTGTCGATAGCTCGCACAATAGGACTTGAAAAAAAAGAGATCAACAGTTAGTTTTAAAAATAATGTGCGTAGTTGTATTTACATGCAAGAAAGGTATTTTTAGAAATTTATTTACCTTTGAATCGTCCTCGGTTTAGATTCTCTTTGCCTCCTCTCCCCTTTATAATGCCGTCTCACTGTGCTTTCAGAAACAAAGATGTCCATCGAAGCCAACTGCTGTACAATGTCCCGTGTCGACTTCCCGTTTCTTTTCATCTTCTTTATGTGGTGTGAGAGAGTCTTCGTGATTTTGGTCATTGTCTGTCTCCTTACCAAAGCGATACAGTGGTGCAGCTTGAATTCTGTACCTATATACTGTATGGTATGGTACAGATAAAACTTACACCATACCGATGAGCTAATACCAGGGAAAGACACTCCTATTTTATTTAAAACACAATACGCCAGGAAATGTGTCTGATGCATTAGCAAGTTAAAACAATTGGGTCGAAAACCTTTGCGTAACACCATTTCCTTTTTCTGATCACTCGCTTTCTGGATACACGTCTCACCTGTCCTGTTCTTTGTTTTCCTGGTTTGCTGATTATGCCTGCTGCGGTCCACTCCTACCCTCACACCTAAAGAATAATATTTTAAATTTCTTGGCGCAGTTCATTAACCCTTGTATGTGCTGTCCGCGCCCAAAATGCAATTTAAAAAAAGTCAAAAACCGCACTCAAAATGCAATTTAGAGCTTTCTGGCAAGAGGAGACACCCAAATCAATGTAACATGCCAGAGTTTGTGCATGAACAGGGTTTTACTGCCTATTCCCTTTGATACCCAATTAAAAAAAAATGTTTTGAATCCCTGGCGGAACCGGGCATCCATGAATCAAGTAATAGGTTTATTCCATGCTGAAAAAAAGAAGAAAGAAAACACATTCCATAAGAATTGACTGAGCTCCGCTCTGTACCACGCAATGATCCCCCCGGAGTCTCTCCCCCGGGTTATTTGGGTTTTTAGACAGAGGGTAAAAAACTCTCTCTGGCTTGACCTCCCCCTCCATGGGTATTGTCTGTTTTGTTGTTAACAAGGCTCGCCAGCTAATGTGAATCATAACCTGTCTTTCTAGCTTTTAAAGTCGTGCGATGTGTAAGCCACAATTCAAATAGAGAAAAAAGACCTGACTGACAAGATTTAAGATGTGGCTGTCAATGTTGGATTAAAAAAAACACATTACCCGACGTTTGTTGCATTGCTTGAAAAATAACTTTATTTCGAGAGACTGGATAAGTAATTCAAGTGTTTTTTTTTAACTTCCTGAAAAACAACTAATAATTTAACTATACGTGCAAACGTTTTATGATATGTCACTGTTGTGAATGTCTTTGGACATGTGCTGGCTGGACAGGAGGCTCTACTGTACACAGAGAGGGGCGGGAGGAGGGGACAAGCCGATACATACTCTTAGAGTTTGATTAATAGGGAATATAATACAAAAATATAGTACAACCACTTTTAAAGGTGATATGTGAATTAAAGTTTTTTATTATTGTTATAGAGAAACATGATCAGATTTTCCCTGGTTCAGAAAAAAAGATCTAAAGTGCTAAACCTAACTTTCTTAATTCGATGTATTTAAAGCAGTGAACTACTGTAGGTGTAACATAACATTCAGAAATACAATCGAGAATAGTTTTGTGGTGTTTGTTTAGATGAAACGTTCCTAAAACATATAACGTAACAAAATTAAAGACGATTAAAATCTGTAATCTTTCCACTTGTACTGTATGTCATGTGAAAGTTTCTGCTTTGTGTAAGGATGGTATCAAAAAGCAATCTTAAGTGGTGAGAAAGCTGTGCTCAACGTATTTAAGGGACTTAAAAGTAAAAGGAGATGCTTCATATTGCTTGACTAATTTTAAAAACTAAGTTATAAATGCAGACGCTCCCTCGGTGCCGCGCCAGGTGTAAATATCAAAATATACATTCGTCCTGGGCAGAGGCCGAAGAGCACCCAGCTGGGGTGCGTGGGGAAGAGCAGGACAGTATTGAAAGGCGAGGTTTAGGAAGGCATACAGTCTGGGCAGGTATAGATTACACTTTTCTAAAACGTATTTGAAAAATAAAAACGATTACAATCTAATCCTTCCACGTTTGATCCCAAAATCCCAAGAAATATAAATCTAAACGGGTAGAAAGCTATGCTGAAAGTTTATTAAGATACTTAGAAGACAAAGATACTGTATCAATTTATGTTGCATTAGCCTGATTATGATAAAAAACACATATAATTAAACACACGTTTGCGATTTAAATCAAAACACGATTTAAATCAATATAAATGTTTATATTGTAACGCATACTGTCCAGCCTCCATTTCTCTATAAAAATTTACTCTATTACACACACACACAACAGAAGCAGGAAGCAGAAGCAGGGACCATTGTCAGAAGGGAAGAAGGTGACTATTCATTGTTATCAAAAATGACTTAGAATCGATCATGTTGTGATATTTTGAAATATAAAAGTCAATTGATTGTCCATAACATCGCTATTCTATTTTTTCGACCAGCTGGATTTGAACACACAACCCATGAGTTGGTAATCAGGCACGTAGACCAGTAGGCTACAAGGGAAGTCGCATGAAGAGAAAGGCGAAACAGCCCTACACAGCCCTGTCGCAGTACACGAATATAATCATATCATTATTAAATTCTTTAGATACGCGATTCCATATTATATTAGCAGAAAAGCTTAAAACTACCACTTTTTCACACGCTATTTCACACACTAGTTAAGTACTTCGATGCTTAAAATCGTTAGGTAGAAATGGAATACCGGTGTGTATTTTTCCTTTAAAGTACCGATTCCTGGAATGACTCGCTGACACCCTTCTGAAGTGGTTCCATAAAATCTGGTATACGGAAAAGAAAGCATTGATAAAAAAGCCTGGATTCTCATGTATCTCATACAAGTATCTTTTAATACAGTCTTTGCTGTGCTCTTGAGTATCCTTGTGATATTTTGAGCTCTAGTTGAATGATAAGTGTCGCATTTTAAATCATTTTCGTAGTTAGAAATTATGAAACGCCCTGTTAAAAGCAAGGGAGTTTTTATGCCCGTTGAAGTAAAACAAAATGCCTGACGATTTAAATCAATATAAATGTTTATATTGTAACGCATACTGTCCAGCCTCCATTTCTCTATAAAAATTTAAAGTATGGCTTGGACAGATTCCAAGTGCTTGTACAGATGCAGCCATTCAAAATGTGCGGGCGATACCGCATTATTTTACGGTAAGCTGTACGCAGTCTACTGCAAGCTACCAGTAAATACCGCGAGTTACTGGTAAATACCGCTAGTTACCGTAAATTCTCCTATAATACGACAAGCAAAATAATAGTATCCGGAATTTGAGCTAATAAAGCTCAACCTCTCATGTTTGAGCTGTGGCCATCAAAGTCTTTAACGAAGATATTACTAATAGTATTAATAATGAATGACCTTGGACAAGCTGTAAGTGTAAACTCAAAGTATTGCCCTGGTCAACATTCTTTTTTTCATTGACCGTCTTTGTAAAAGTAACACCACAGCTTTTCGCAATCACGCATTTGTTTCCAATCATGCAAAGTACAGTAATTTTTGAGAATCGATTCACCATGCCTTTCACATGCTCATAAAAGAGATTGATTTAGGAACATAAACATATTACCGTATGAAAACTGTACTGTATACAGTATGTATATGTATATTTAATGTCTTAACTGTGCCCGTTTAAGTATTGAATATTCATATCTAATTTTACCACTGAAGGGAAATCTTAGTAGCTGAGCATAAAAAGAATAGGAGCATATGTAATGTTGCCATAGCCAAATTAAATGTAATGTAGCTCTCTGAAGGCACCAGTTCTGTAGGGTTTGGGCATTTACTGGAACAATTATTAAATGTAGCAGTAAATCACAAAATTAATTATTTTGATGGCTTTAGAATCCAACCATGCGACATAACTTAAACAACGCACACACACAGGTACTAATACACGAGGATACATTTATTAATACATAGAATATGCATGTAAAACTAACAGATCTTATCGAGAGGGTTATCAGAATACAAAAGATATATATTCAATCAGTTACAAAGTGTTACACATATCAAGAGGACATACCTTCAGTATATCATTCATTTAGACCGTTTCGTAAATGAACTTTGTTATAACTTCTACATTAGATACTCAAAACAAGTACATAACTCTAAGGAATTAAATTGATATCAACTGGTTGGGATAACAATTGAATTCTCGAGCTGTAATGCATTGAAGTTGAATACTCATCCAATTTCTGGGGATTCAGATCTCCTGCGGGCACAAAGAAACAGTTGCAGGCTGTTGCTGTCCAATCAGCACTCTCTGGCTCCGTGCCAGGCTGTGCTGTGCGGCTTGCGACGGTGCGCTGCTGATGCTCTCTGAAGACCGGCTAGTTAGTGTTGGCTTTAACTAGCACAGTTGTGCACAGGAGAAAAGATGACTGTGGGACCCAGCAAGTCAGGAAGAGGACCGGTTCATTCCTGATGAAGTGCTAGTTCTGAATAATGATTAAGCTGTCCATAGTTCCGATCTGTTCACGAGGCTTGCTGCTGATGCTAACCTTGGGTGGATCCTTTGGTTACTCGTGGCGACCTCTGCTCTCGACTCTTAGAACAAAGGAAAGTTCTGGCACTCGGACACACTGACCGTTCCGTGGTTGTCCGGGCTGAGTCTCAGGATGGTCAGGAGGCGCTCTGCGAGAATGTCCTGCCCTTGGGAGCCTTCTGCTCCTGGGCCGTCCTGCCCTGGAATTCTCCTTTGAATTCCCTTTAGAATTGTCCACAGAATTCTCCACTGAATCCTACTGAATCTTACTGAATCTCACAGGCTCTCTGTGTTGCCTGTTTTTACCTGGAGGAACTTCAGCTCATTCATTGGCTGAAAGTTCCATGGGCATCAGAGTCCCACGTGGGTTACTCGGCCCTACCAGTCCCTGATTGGTTGATCAAGGTGAGATATGAGTCACTTACTCCTGACACTTAGGAATGCAGTCCAGATGCCCAACTGGCACTCCCTAGACAGATAGGCACCAATGGATGACCATTGACCATGATAGCCAAGCTTAGCTAAGTGCATCCCCATTTGGGAGCTGTTTAGGAAACCTTAAATCAAAGGAAACCTTAAATCAACCTGCATGAATAGTTTCTCTGTGGCTGCACCACAGAGATGAACAGAGAGATGAGGCCTAATTTGGGAAAGCTCAGAAACACTTAATTCTTTCTTATTAATAAGCCTCGCCGCTACAGTCTTAACACCGATACTTCAGTGCGTAAATACTGCTCACGTATATGTTTCTAGGTTTATATTATACATTTCATACAGTCAAATTACTTTTGAGGAACTAATAAGAAGTGCGAAACGGTATGCGTTTTAGTATCGTTTTGTGCTGGGACCCGTGGATTGATTAGAGATATCAAGTACATACAAGTCATTTTTTAAATGTTGTAGTTCGTCTTGTAAAAATGTTACGAGTACATCATCTATCAACAATTACACAGGTTCTGTTTCCATATTGCGGATTTTGGTTACGTAATATTATTTTCTAGATTTCACGTTGTGAATATATGATTTGGGCAAACAGAGCCGCAAAGAAGTACATTATGGGTTGTTGTTTTTTTTTTGCAGTTTTATCTAGAACAAGCGATGCTTAAACCTTTGTCTGATTCTTGTGAAACTATCCACACGACACTTACAGTACCTACAGTATAGCACAGATCTGCAGTCCACCATTAGAATACTGTGGGTGTGTTGTATAAGCCATACCGCCCAAAAGAGTTCTAAAACAGGAGATGCATCCTCGTTTAGGAACGTGGTATAAAGTAAAAAGGTTTGGGAAGAGTCCTCCGTTTGAACAGTTCAAAATAGACGTAAAGGGGTATTTACGGACTCTTTCGAAATGTAAGAACAAGCTGTGCGGACCTTATCTTTATTTACCTTGTGTAATCGTTTTCCAAAAAGTGTAATTGTATTATAGCATGTGCCCCTGATGATTTTCTTGATACCTTATATGTGCTCTTGTTTGTATTGTATGTAGTTTTGTTGTTCAAATAAAAAATAAAAGACACAACTTTCCGGATGCGGCTGCTGTAAAAATAAAATGACATCAAGGGTGCTGTACACAGAGGTCTGAAACCTGCTTCGCAGAAGATCTTTATCCAGAGGTGTTAAAGAAGTCGAGATCTCGCCATGAGAGGGGAACCATCTCAGAAAAAGCAGGTGCAGTCGATTCCACGGTCATAACGCCACTAAGTCGGGCAACAAGAGCAAAACCCAACTGGCTTCCTCCAGGCAAGTAGTGAGACAAAGAGAGAGGGCACAGCGGGTAGCGTGGCCGAGCAGTCTAAGGCGCTGGATTAAGGCTCCAGTCTCTGCAGGGGTGTGGGTTCGAATCCCACCGCTGCCAAGTGCTTCTGTCGAGACCTCCTTTCAGCTGACTTCAGACGAAAGGGAGGGAGCTGCTTTTTGGCAGTCTCTCGAGAAACTAAGTAAAGTGTTTAAAGATACTTTCTCAGTTTGACATCAAGGCACAAACCAAAATCCTTCTTGCGTCCTCTCAACCTAAATGCGTTTTGCCACTTTTTGCGTTATGCAGGGAACAACGTCTGCCGAGATCACTTTTGTGTCAATGCAAATCGTAGTGTGCCCTCCGCTTTAATGTTGGTTGTACTGGCGTGCTACTTCTGTCTGTGAAACTTGAATGTTCTGCTTCTTCACACCAAATCGTTGGCGGGGGTTGAGCTTGTTAAATCTTTGCGCATAGCGCTCCTTGGAAGTACTTTGTCCAAGTTCAAAAGCGATCGTGGGATTTACTTCATGCGTTCAAAAAGCATGCCTCGCACGACAGATTTAAATGGGGAATGGAGTCTGCTTCTTGGTGTTTTTCCTGTGGTTGCAGTTACAAAGTTGATCGTGCTTTCACATTCTGTTAAATTCTGTATTCACTGGCTGAGCTTCATCAGTTGGTTCGAAAAGGAATCTCTGCTTCGGTTCCAGAAAACTCATCAGTAGTGTGTTTTTTTCCGTGCCCATGGCAGTCTTTTAAAGCTGGTAGTAATGGCGGCGAAGTTAATTTTTTATCCGCTTTAAAAGAATAAGGACGGGCTTGGGCAAGCTCCATTTACCACTCTTTCAGCTAACCGCCGAACTCGCAAACTGATTACACTGCAGAGCCACAGGCGCCTCGCTTTTCTCCATTCTCTGGGTCAGGTTGAAAAAAAAACTTTGCTGGTATTAGCTGGCCTGCTGGGAGCACCTCTTCTTCACTGATAAGCAAGATTTGTGTTTCATCTTTCGCAAGCTGTATAGATTTCTTTCAATACAAGTTGTTCCAGAAAGGAAACGAACACTTGCATTCACCTGGATTAAAAGGCATGGGATTTGCCCATAAGGATACATTCTGTACAGTAAGACAGGAAGAAAGGCACCGCTGGGAATCGGACCCAGGATCTCCTGTTTACTAGGCAGGCGCTTTAGCCAACTAAGCCACGGCGCCAGCAAAGTGCTGTCCTTTGACAGCCACTTGGACACGTCTCAACTGCTCTGAGACATCTGCGTTCGGTGTGCACCGAGCCTGCTCGCCTTGCAAGTTGCCTCATTTACATGGGATAGCTCCACCACTAAGAGAAAGGATGAGAAATGGCTTTTATCTGGCACTTTTCATGTCAGAGGATCTCAATCTGCTTTCCGTGTACAAGAGGATGTCCAACTCATGTAGCTAAAGATGTAGACGACAGTGCTCCACTGAAATCTTGATCTCACAACCCTCGGCATGACTCCGCTGTGTTCTGCTTTAGACAAAAGGGGGGAATAGACTTCTTTCATCACACGTTTTGCACTGTTTACGGTGTTTGCAGTGCTCTTTCTTAAATGAAAACCAGGAATCGGCACCATATGAGGTGAGACTAGATAATATTGGAACAAGTAGCCTCGCCATTCCATGCGTGATGTGAGCAAAGTGTAATTCCTGTCTTTATAATGTGCTTGTTAGAGACTTAGCTGGCACCCAGAGCGCTTTAAATCCGGGAGTCAGCAGCCCAAGACAAGAGAGCTTCCTTCGTCTATGTTTTTTGCGTGGAGGGGGGACCCATGCGTGTGCTGCAAACGATCTTAGTATCGAAGTGCCGTCCCACATAACCGATCCGAACAATCTGCTTTACAGAGGAGCACTGCCGGAGCTTATGGTTGGCAAACTGAAGACCAGGCCGACCTCTTCTGTGACTCTTGAACACTGAATCTCAAGATTGTGAATTCAAGCTCCACGCTGACGGGAAATTCCATAGGTAATGATCACATTTTCTTGCATGCTAATCAAAAGAAATATTAAGAAACTTTTCCCCATACCAGTTTTTTACAAAAGTAAAGGCCCACGGCAGATGTGTGCCACATCACGTCCGAGTTTAGTGACAACTACCTCAGAGATTGGAAGCTGGGTAGTTTCAGATCAGATCACTTTTTTATCAAAGGTTCAAGCAAACCCAAATAGTTTTGCAAGAGACATTTCAGTATCCCAGTCAAATCCAGTACGATTGCTGGATCCTTCGAATTCGACTGAACTATAGCACAGATCTGCAGTCCACCATTAGAATACTGTGGGTGTGTTGTATAAGCCATACCGCCCAAAAGAGTTCTAAAACAGGAGATGCATCCTCGTTTAGGAACGTGGTATAAAGTGAAATGGTCTGGGAAGAGTCCTTCGTTTGAACAGTTCAAAATAGACGTAAAGGGGTATTTACGGACTCTTTCGAAATGTAAGAACAAGCTGTGCGGACCTTATCTTTATTTACCTTGTGTAATCATTTTCCAAAAAGTGTAATTGTATTATAGCATGTGCCCCTGCCGATGTTATTGATATTTTATATGTGTTCTTGTTTGTATTGTATGTAGTTTTGTTGTTTTCAGCTGACTTCATATGAAAGGGAATGAATTGTTTTTTCTCAGTCTCTCGAGAAACTCAGTTTTAATGCTTTCCATTTTAATGTTGGTTGTGGTTGCGTGCTGCTTCTGTCTGTGAAACTTGAATGTTCTGCTTCTTCACACCGAATCGTTGGCAGGGGTTGAGCTTGTTATATAATAATTATAATAAATAACTTTATTTTATATTGCACCTTTAAAGGTGGCAATCTATATGAGAGCGCATGTAACAGCACAGGACACCCAGTTAGGAGCTCACACAGCTTTCAGCTCAGTGTGCAGCGCTCTCTTGCCTTCCTGAAGATGACGTAAAACTAGTTAAAATCATGTGATAGTTAACAAAGCTAAATAGTGAAACAGCCAGCACAAATGGTTGCGTTTGTGATTATGTCACTTCTCTACTACAGCAGTGTCGATAAAAGAAACTCTGAAACCACTAAAGCACTGCACAACTGAATTCGGGAGAATAATATTAGGGATTCTGAGCGATGTCTGCATACAAGCAATCCAATACAGATGCTGAAGTCTTTAAATATTGACTCTCCCTGTTGTGCTGCCTTTTCCTTGAAGGAAAACTATTCAACTGGAAGAATGTTTATCGCAGGTTTAAAACTTGCTGTTGCTATTTGGAGAAATCCACAAACTCGTGTTTTTCTTGTGTTTTAAAAGACAGCCATACCCACTGACAAAATAACGACACTGCTGCTGATTTTTTCTGGAGCCGAATCACAGTTGACCTTTTTGAGCCAATTGATGAAGCCGACCCAGTGAATACTATGGCAGAAGGTGGAAGAGCGTTCAACTTTATAACTACCGCAACCACAGGAACAACAGCAAGAAGCAGAATCAATTTCTCATTGAATGGTGCTGTTGTTTGAGGTATGCGTTGTGAACGCATGCAGAGAATCCCACAATTTCTTCTAAACTTGATAAAGTATTCCTGATGGAGCGCTGTGTGCAAAGATTTCATAAACTGTACTCCTGCTGACAATTCGGTGTGAAAAAGCAGAGCATTCGAGTTTCACTGACAAAAGCTGAATGCAAGCCAAAAGCAAAATTAAATGGTATTGACAGCACACTACGATTCGCACTGACTGAAAAGTTATCTCGGCAGCTGTTGTTCCCCGCATGAAGCTGAAAGGGTCAATGAGCATTTCTGTTGAGAAGACAAATTAAAGCTTTTTTCTCCCTTGATGTTGAGCTGACAAAGACTATCTTGAAAGATATCACAATCTCTCGACAGACTGTCGAATAAATTCTTAACTGATCAAATTCTCATCGGAAGCAAGGTCTTAACATAGAAGAAACTGGCAGCAGCGGAATTTGAACCCCAAAAAGACTGTAGCCTAAAACCCAACACCTTAGACCGCTCAGCCACACTACCTTCTGCAGCACATTCCTTCCTCACATTACTCAATTAAAGAACACTGGGCTTTAGCTCTTGTCCAACATGGAAACGACTGTCACTTGGTGAAATCTCAACTTCTTTGGCAGCTCTGAATATAGTTCTTCTTTGGAGCAGATTTCAAACCTTTTATTTAATTTATAAAGGAGGGCGCATTCCAAAATGTGTAATTCCTGTTTTAGAAAAGCTCTGGGCGGTGTGTCTTCTTTTAACGCACAAACAGTGTTCTAACTGTATACTGTAGATCAGTGCAGCTATCGTACTGGATTTAGCTGGGATTCTCAAATTTTTCTTAAGAAGGTATTCAGGGTTGCTTAAAACTTGAATAAAAAAGTGATCTGAAACTACCTACTGTACCTTCCAATCTCTGATGTTGCTGTAACTAAACTCAGATGTGGTCTTTTGCAGATGTGCAGTGTGCCTTTACTCTTGTCGTATTAAACATTACCTCTGTTGTTGGGCAGAGTTGAAGGGGAACAAACTGCACAGAAAATTACAGAACGATAAAATGTTTCTACACTTCAAAATGTCCCTTTAAAACCCTCCTCACACACGTCGGTGTGGGGAGTGGGCAGGTAGAGACGTTTTACAGATGCTCATGATATTTCTCATGGGGTGTTACCTGTTGTAGTATCTCTCTCTGCGCCTCTGCGGCTGAAGTGTGAGGTAACGTTTTGAACAGCCTCTTTGTCTTACAAAACAAGAAATGAAAATCAACTGGTAAATTGAACAGTGCAGTAATCAGCACAGTATACATTAGGAAGCAATTAAACAAAAGATTAGCAAAAATTGAAGTTGAGTAGATTGGAGTAAGAAATTAATTCTATATGTAAGCAAACGAGAACCCACGCTGGGCATGAATCACACCAATCTTTCAGCATTTCTGAAACGTTTGATTGAATTGACAAAGAAATCCTCTCCCGATCTTCATCTTTGAAAAGGTTAACCTTTTGAGCCAGCAGGTGTAACACTGCAAAGCTGCCTGTTTCTCGCAGATGTTTGAAGCTGTAGATAAAGTTTTGCTTGTTGGTGCATTGGCTTAGCTGATTAGTGTGCCTGACTAAAAAAACAAGAGATCCTGGGTGTGAATCCCAGTGGTAACTATTCATAAACAGCAGGCCAATCACTGCCAATATTTATGGAGCTCAATTTAAGGATGAAAGGATATGCATGTGTTACAGCTTTCTGCAGGTGTTTTATGTTTTAGCACAAGTGTTGGCTCTGTTGCACAATGGAGGGCGTGTTGGACTTCTAGATGTTAATAGAATTAAGTCATTCAAAGGTTGTGGGTTGGAGTCCACCCAGAGTCACATGTTATTTTGATTCAGACTTTCGAAATCCTCTAGGGATTGGTGTTGATCAAGTCAAATAGAGGACTTCTTATGAGTCGACAGTCGAAAATGAACAAGCGGCCACAAGGGAGAAATTAGCACTGGACCTGGTCGGTGATCGCATTATTCCTATCCTGTAGTCCATGCACTGGTTCCCTGTCAAGTTTCATGTCGACTTTAAAATCCTCATGCTCACCTATGAGCCTCTCCATGGCTTGGCACCTCAGTACCTGTCTGAGCTCTTATTGCCCTACTCCCCTAATCGCAACCTTGGCTCTTCTAATTCTGGTCTCCTATCTGTCCCCCAAGCCCGTCTACGCTCTATGGGTGACAGGGCCTTCTCCGGTTATTCCCCCAACCTCTGGATCTCTATCCCCAAGGATATCAGAGAGTCACCTTGTCTAAACTCCTTCAAATCCAGACTCAGAGCCTCCTTCTTTAGAAGAGCCTTTAATTAACTATTCTTTACCCCTTTGCTCCTACTGTATTTAGTACCACCATCTACTGTCTCCTTTAACTGTGTATTCTCATCCTGCTTATCTTGTGTATTTTTTCATTGTATTGTTCTCATTCTGCAAAGTGCTTTGAGAAGCCACCTTTAAAGGTGTTATATAAAGTAAAGTTTATTATTATTATTATTATTATTAATAATGAACAGTGCATTTAACTCTGAGCACACTTGGTCCTTCTTTGAGAAGGACTGCAGGGGTAGGGAACAAGCTTTTCATGTGTGTTGTTGAAGACCATATAATCGCTTTGTTGCAGGAAATGTCTGAATGCCATCATCGGAGTAAGGACAGGATCAGGGTTTGGGGAAGTCTTTTTGATGCCTGAAACTGTGTGGTTCCTGGTTGTAACGGCTGACACTCTACACCTAAACAACAGAGAACACAGTTGACATCGCTGAACTGCCTAGCGGACTTTTTTTGCCTTCTTCTGACCTGTATTTAAAGCAATTCTCTAAAAACGTGGCACATTATATCTGTGGTACCTTTATGGAGGGTGAGCGCACTCATAAGGATCATAGATTCGATCACAAGCATCCAAAAATTAGCGTGAGAAAATGACATCACGCTATAAGGTTGAATGGCACGAGTTCTCCTTTTCCCTCTGTAGAAAATGTGTGTTTTAAAGGAGATGTCATGTTATTTTTTTGCCAGACAAAGCCATGCCGTAAGAACAGTGTGGTTATTTAAATGTATTGGTATAAAATTGGTTTAAATCAAAGGAATGTAACAACAAAAAATTAAGTGCTTCTTAACACAGAGATAGTTGGAGATATTTGGCAGCAGTGGGATTCCAATTTACGTCCCCAAAGAGTCTGGACCTTTAATCCAGCTCTTTAGAGTGCTCGGCTGCGTTAGCCCTGACTGCCTCATACCTCACACTGGCTCAGAGAAAACTGGGTGGCTTGCAAAGACTGGTAGGAGAGGAAAGGAATAAATATTTATTTTTTATCTGCTAAAAGAAGAAAGGAAATATTTGATAATTGTCTAGCAGTTGTTTTGATCAAATTATTGTAATGCAGTGGCAGGTACAATTAAGGTATAATATGTACATGAACTGAGTCTGAAATCTGAGTTGGTGATGGCAACTGACTATCACTGGAGGACAGTTCATCATGAGTGGGTAAGCCTGCATAATGAGGGAGAAGAGATTGGCCTCTGTGATGCAGTGTCCAGTGACACTAACTATCTGTCCTACTGTTCTCTGCTAACGTAGAGGGTGAATGTTGTTTAAGGTGAATGTAAGGTTTCTTTTTTGTAAAATATTTTCGAGCACATTTTTGTTGCTGAAACTTTATCTTGTGCATTTGAATTAATTCCAATATTGTCACCTAATTCTATACATTGTTTCATCAGACTAGAACATTTAGAGGAGCTCAATTGCATTCATGAATTGCATAGTGATAGTATTTCTTGTCGTTTAAATATTTCAGTCAAAAATGTAGAGAAGGTGCTCCTGTTTTCACCATTATAAAAACTGTTTCACCAGTAATATTTACTCTCATAAAAGTATTGTAATTGTATTGTTCTGTTCTGTGACAGTCTTGAGTGTCCTTCTCTTTTACTGCACTACACTTCTCCAGGAGCCAGTTCAGCACACGAGGATCCTCAGTCAAACAAACACTGCAATAGCTTGATAAAATACACTTCTCATCCTTTCTCTTAGTGTTGGTGCTACTATTCTATGCAAAGGAGGTGCCTTGACAATTAAAGGAGTCTTCATGAAGGTGTTAATGGCAACCTCTCCACTGGCAATTGACCGGGCTTTTGAAGAAACCAATCTCATTCAACAACCATACAAATTGCATAGCTTAAGGCACATGAAGCGAAATTCGTGAGCAGATAGACACAAAACAATGTCGCTTCACATTATTTGCAAAGCTGTTTTGCTTGTCTAACCACCTCTTCCTACTTTGCAGTGAGCACATATATTTTATTTTCTTCTCTTATATTTTCCTTGATATTTTACTATCCCTTTCCCCCATGTGGAGATTAATCCACATCCAAAACCCCATGTTTCACCCTGCATTTGTGCCAGTTTTACAATCTGTGTAAAAGCCTGCCTTACACAGGTCTAGTGGTACAATCAGTCAGTCTGGGTTACTTATATAGCTGTGTAGAGTGGAGTCATGCTGAGGTTATAAGTTCAAGCCTCCCCTGGAGCCATTAAGTCTTCTGAATGTTTTTCACTCATAAAAAGTTCATTCGCCGTAGCAGTTTCACTGTGACTTTGCAGGTAAAATATTCTTAATGAGAATAATATTTTGTATGCGATAAATAACCGCACCAGAAAATATTGGAGAGAAATGGCTTGTCGCGCTATTTTCAGCAGACACTCAGACACAGAAATGTCTTGTCATTAAAGAAAAGTTATGAAGAAGAGGTGTGACATCATTGCAAAGGCGATATTTTCTGATGTCTGTCTTGGTTAATAATCATTTGCGTGGGAATTACTTCTGTCATTATTACTAATACTGATAAAAACAGAGAACTCACAGCTCTCTGGATGTTGGTCATGACTCTAGAAAGTGTTTTTATTTGCAAGCGGCTCTGGAACTCAACACCTGTTGATGGGTCACTTCTGTCAGACACATCAGTGGAACCCAAGCCCACCTACACACACATTCACACACACTGATAGATACACTGTACACCTACACTCTCACACACATTTACATTCACAGACACATCACACCTTTATACACACAATAAGACACTTACACACTCACATATATACACTCACACATGCTATCATCATTAATACTCACATAGACGCAGGCACTACACACACTAACAGACATACCAACACATACACTTACAAATATAAAACTACACACTGACAGACACCACACACTCACAGACACACACCATACACACACATTCACAGGCATGCATTCACAGAAACAGACACTACGCATACTCACAGACACACAGACACACACTTATAGACACCAAACACTCAGAGACCTCACACGCTCACACACTAACAGCCCACACACGCATAGACACCACACATGCACAGACATGCACCCACACACGCACAGATACCACAAACACACTTATCCACAGATACACAATAACTAAAACAAATATAAATACTACTAATACTACAACAGTAACACTATCACTAAAACTGACACAAACTACTAATAATAACAGTAATGTTGTTACTAAAACTAACATTACTACTAGTGTTAATACTCTAACAGTAACACGATAATTATAATTAATATTAACATGAATATGAACATTAAAACTAAAACAATCAGTAGTGCCACTGTCATTAATACTCACATGAACACTAGCATTAAAACTACCAGTTGTACTCTCACTAATATTAACATGAAGACACTGATATTAGTATTAGTTGCTGCCCGTGACGTCACATCGCTCTCTGTGACAAATGCGAGACACTTAAACGCGTGCAGCGACGGAGCGCCTGTCGCCTTGTATACCATTCTTATGATTTATAAACACCGGAAAAATGCATTTAAACTGTTACTTACATACATTTATGAACTTGAAATATAATTTTCTAGCTCTAGGATACAGTTACCTAAATAATAATATGAATAATCATTGTTTATTTTCAGATTGAACATTATTAACCCTATCTATCTATGAATTGGCTACATTACTCTGCTCTCCTCCCCACTGATAGCTGATGTGTGGTGAGCGTTCTGGCGCACTATGGCTGCCGTCGCATCATCCAGGTGGATGCTGCACATTGGTGGTGGTGGAGGGGATCCCCATTACCTGTAAAGCGCTTTGAGTGGAGTGTCAAGAAAGCGCTATATAAGTGTAAGCAATTATTATTATTATTATTATTTATTAACTGTTTTTTAGATATTTAAACAGGATCAAGAAAAGAATCAGTACTCACCAATCGGTGAAGTTAATCGATTTTTCTACGGTTCTTCAGTTGAAATAATTGGTTGTCGATAGATAAGTGATCAATAACTCTTCTCCGTGCTCCTCCCGCGCTCTTTCTCTCTCTGATCCCGGCTCTCTGGCTGGTGTCTGTGACGTCACAGCGCTTATTCTGACAGAGCAGAGTGCGTCTCTGCTGCTTTTGTGTGTCTTTTTCAGGAATACCAGAAGTACTCGAAATGTTGCAAATAGAAAAGCGTCTTTTTCGTTTTGTAAAAAAGTGAGTGCTGATTTTTATTTTAAACAGGAAATGCATGCATGTTGAAACACTAAATTCTATAAATAATTGAGAAATAATAAAGCCAGGAAAACATATATGTAAAAATACAATTTGATCACATAATTTACTTCATTACCTCTGGTGGTTAAATGTTTTTTTCTGTTGTGTTTTTTCTCTTGTACCTGTTTCTGATCCTCTGGTTGTAGTTATATTTGTAAATTCCATATGTTTAATTAAAAAAAGAGCGCGTCTCTGCTGGAGGAGACTCCTGTCCGGAGCCCGGAGGGCTTTTCATACAAATATAACATCTCCCCCCCAAAAAAAATGGGCTGTGAAGAGAGGCGATTTATAACAGTTGGAGGAGGAGAGCGACAAACCGAGGAATGAAATTCATTAAACAGAAAGAAAAAAGTTTACTTCACAGATTAATGCGTTACAAAGCATACCCACGTGGAGCAGTAGAGAACGAGCACGAGTCCCTGAAATAAGCGCTTTTAAGGGTTTTACACGAATCATCAGAGTATAGAACCTAGGAGGATCAGACTCATGTTCCTGGAGGTTAAAATGTGTATCCTGGTTTCATTTCCACCCAGCTCTCAGCTCTATAGGTAGTCTGATGATTTAAATTAACTGTATAACTGTTACAAGACTTCATCTAATTGCACATTTATAAATGTGCAATTGTGAGAGCAGCTGATTCCCAGGTCTGGTGTAGAATCACCAGAGCACTGCTCAGAGATACAGACTGGTCAACTGGTCACTATTGTAGTCACGACCATCGGCCCATTGGCTACTAATAATCAATATACTGATCAGAGTGTCAATACTGCTGTTTATTACATAAATACTAATATAATTCCACACTCACTTGTGTTATAAAACACTTAAAAACATGTTTGGAGGCTGATATACAGTAAAGAAAGTAATACTGAAGGGCTGGAAGTCCTGGAAAGGGTTAATAGAAGCTTCTTGCTTCTGCCCTGGAACAGAGCCCACAGCTGCCAGATCAGTGACCCCTGAGCCCAGTTCACAGAGAGGAGAACCAGGAGCTCTTCTGTGTTTCTAAGAGGACTGGGAGAAAGGAGAAAAGGGGGAGATGTGACTTGAGTCCAGGCTGTTCTGTCTGATATTGTTCATGTAGCAGCACTGATTGTCTGAATATCTTCTGGTTCTGGATTGTGAGGATAGAGAGCAGTACGGAGTTGAGCTTCTGTCTGAGTGTGAGTCTAAGCTGTGAATCTGACTGAGAAGAGAATAATGTTTTTTTTTATTCTGCCTCAGAATTTTTCTTATTTGCCAAGGGGTGTTACATCCCCTTCAGAAACTCTGCACAGACTGCCAGAGAGAAGAGGAGAGAGAGATGGACAGATAAGAGCACACGCAGCGAGAGAGACATACGTCTTGATTTACTTTGAATCAAGTGTTCATTTCTTTTCTGGAACAAGTTGTTTCTAAACTTCAAGAAATTCAAACAACTTATGAAAGATAAAATACAAGTCTTGCTTATCAGGACCGAAGAAATACCGCAGGAAAATTCCAGTGATTTTTCTCCTTTTAACGAAAAGTGGAGAAAAACAATGGCAGTGCATTTCCTTCGGCTTGATTTAGCTTAATACAAGTATTCACTTCCTTTTCTGTAGATTACAGCCTGCGAAAGATGAAATAAAGTTATTGGTTATTCATGGTCAGTGCAGGAGAAATACTGCTGGCTGGCAGGAAAATGTCAGTATTTTATTTTAGCTACAAATGTGTGAATGTCAAAAAACAACGGGAGTGTGTTTCTGTGCAGCTATTAAACAAAGGGCTGGTGGTTCAAACCCACTCAGGGATGCGCTTCAGATTGTTCCGCTCTCTGTTTAAACTTGATGGGATTTCTTTGCAAACCCTCTTGATCTTTGCAGGAAATGTGCATTTTACTCGTGTGGAACTACATGTAAACAATTAAGTACCTAAGTCAATGTTCAAGAGAACCATTTTCACGTGTGGAATTTTATCTTCAACTGGCTGTCAGGAGAATTCATTCATACACCCGTTGTATCCTTAGCAAAAATATTTTAAAATTAGATCACAGATTTGTTGGAGAACTTGACAATCCTTGACAATCATTAAATGAGCATTATACAAATGTGCGTTGATATTTTGTGTATGTACCTTAATTGTAATAAAAATAAACATAATTGATTTGATATGGATGTTCATTTGAAGGATTTGAGGAAACTATCAAGGATCTCAGAACAACCAAAGATACAGATGCAGCCATTCAAAATGGGTGAGGTATTTCGCGGCATACCGCGACACGCCCACCGGGGTATCACGCGGTTCACGTGTGTCACGTGACTAACTATCCAGCGTCGCCTTGTAAAACCGCCAGGGGGAGCTTAACCTCTCATGTATGGCATTTGAGCCTTTAATTTTGAACTGTATATTACAGCATGTTAATCATCAGTCATTCAAATGTTGGTATATTTTATGAAAGCAAGATTGCTCAGTTGGACAAAAGTACACAACCTACTTTTATCAGAAATATTTATGCATCAAAGCCTTTACTGAAGATATTACTCATAGTATTAATAATGGATGACTTTGGACAAGCTGTATACTCAAAGTATAATTTCTTTAGCACATTTGTACAAGCACTTGGAATCTGTCCAAGCCATACTTTGTCAGGCATTTTGTTTTACTTCAACGGGCATAAAAACTTCCTTGCTTTTAACAGGGCGTTTCATAATTTCTAACTACGAAAATGATTTAAAATGCGACACCTATCATGAAAAGAAAAAAATACACACCAGTATTCCATTTCTCCCTAAACATTGTAAGCTTCGAAGTCTTTAACTAACGTGATACCGGAGTCAACAAGCATACTTTTAGAATTTGATTAAAAGGGAATATAATATGGAATCGCGTATCTCAAGAATTTAATAACGGTATGATTATATCCGTGTACTGCGGCAGGGCTGTGTAAGGCTGTTTCGCCTGCCTGTTTATGTGAGCTGTCTTGTAGCCTACTGGTCTAGGTGCATGACTACCAACTGGCAGGTTGTGTGTTTGAATCCAGCTGGTGCTGGACCTTCCAGTTTTATTTATTTATTTTTTAATCGCGTAACATAAACATATTACTGTATGCAAACTGTACTGTATACAATATGTATATGTATATTTAATGTCTTAACTGTGCCCGTTTAAGTATTGAATATTCATATCTAATTTTACCACTGAAGGGAAATCTTAACATAAACATACAGTATATGGCTGGTCTCGGTACTTTAAAGAAAAAAATACACACCAGTATTCCATTTCTCCCTAAACATTGTAAGCTTCGAATGAAACCACTAAATAAAGACATAAATATAGAAATCTTAAGATTTGTTTTATTTAATGTTGGTAGCAGGATGAACTGTCAGAGTATATATTTTGTCGCAAAGTTGCTACAAGATGTTAACAGTGAAAAAGGTATTTAGAAATGAGTTATTTCAAGATGAAAAAGAAAACATACACGAAACATGGTTTCATTACGACCAGAATCGGTCTTGAGATATTTTTAACTTGATTTACAGTATTTGAGAGGTATGTCTTAACACCGATACTAAAGTGCTTAAGTACTGCTCACGTATATGTTTCTAGGTTTATATTATGCATTTCATACGGTCAAATTACTTTTGAGCAACTAATAAGAAGCGCGAAACGGTATGCGTTTTAGTTTCGTTTTGTGCTGGAACCCGTGGATTGATTAGAGATATCAAGTACATACAAGTCATTTTTTAAATGTTGTAGTTCGTCTTGAAAAAATGTTACGAGTACATCATCTATCAACAATTACACAGGTTCTGTTTCCATATTGCGGATTTTGGTTAGGTATTATCAAATCCAGTGGCGCTGTGTGTTACTTTACTGAGTCCCATGTCACATGGTCTGTGATTGAAACCTGTAAAACCGGTTTAATTCGTCA
This sequence comes from Lepisosteus oculatus, assembly GCF_040954835.1. Lineage (NCBI taxonomy): Eukaryota > Metazoa > Chordata > Actinopteri > Semionotiformes > Lepisosteidae > Lepisosteus > Lepisosteus oculatus. Next base: position 26,186,544 of record NC_090709.1, on the reverse strand, counting down.
CAGCCAGCACTCTTCAGGTGTGAGGGTCTTCTGCTCAGAATGAAACGCTAAAATGTTTGTGTATATTCTAATGGTAGTGGGGGCAGGGTGTGTGGGAACAGGTTTGGTTGAAATTGCATTGGAGATCTATGTTCTTCACACCTGAAACATTTTCTCTGAAAGGATTTTCTTCGCAGTTTAACCGATTTTGTTACAGCATGTTACAGTTTACTATTATTAACCATGTTAATTTTAAGTGCTTAATGTAAAATCTTGTAAAAATATATTTTCATTGTTCAAATATACATTAATATACATTAAGTCTGATTATCATATAATAAGTTAAATACAAAACTAAAGAAAAAATAGGGTTAAATATAATTCAAAATATTTTGCTAACAATGTTAACTGTTTATGAATAATAAAATGTATTAACTAAGGAGTAGGATGGCACAGTTGTTAGTATGTTTTTTGTTTTGTTTCTTTTTCATAAATACAACAGTAGTACCTGATGTCTCAGTGGCTTTCAAAATTAAATTATGCATGCAAACCTGTGAACTAGAAAGATAACTAAGATTTTAATACTAATTAAATGACCGCGGGCACTTTCCACCCCCTCTACATTCTCAGAGTAGAACAGACTAACCTTCTAATGAAAGACGGTCCACCCCCCACGGACAGGAAAAGTGCCCACAGGCACTTAAACTTAATATGGTCAGTAACAGTAAACAGTAACATGGTAAGAAGGAGCACGTACAAACGTTTTCGAAATAACCACATGTAAGACTCTGATGCTTAAAATGTTTAGGGAGAAAGTGGAATACTGGTGTGTATTTTTTCTTTAAACTACCAATACCAGCCATATACAGTCTGTAACGTAGGGATTTCTATATGTCTTTATTTAGTGGTTACATTAGTGACAAAGGCTAAACTTTTAGCTTCAGTAACGTGTACATATCTCCCCTTTTTATAAAACGACTTGGTTGAAAACTGTTCCAGAGCCACTGTTGTTTCATCAGTGAAAAGTACATCATGAAATGCCTCTCCCTGTTCAATCCACTGGAAAAAAGAAAAGGAGCATAAAGCTTCTGATGGTCATAAACGATATTCATTTAGGAGCAGCATCAGAGGTATGTTTTTAACTGCACTGCATTGGAGAGAATACCATAGTGTGTTTTTTTTTTTTTATTCCCTGGCGGAAACTGGCTTCCAGAAGAATCAGTATGGCTCAGAGATTAAATAAAACTTCACAGACATTAACGAAGAGCATAACGCGTGTACTGTATACACTGCAAGTACAACCCAACTCTCTGCAGGAGTGCTGGCTGTGACGAATTGAACCGGTTTCACGGGTATTTTCAAAGTAGGAGGCGAGATTTCCAGCAAAAGACCCCCCCCTCAAAAACTCAGTAAATACAGTACTTAAAGGCTAGGCTCCCGACTATGGCGAAAGGAACCCTTCTTTCATTAGAAGACAATGAACATATTTTAGCCCTGAATGAATTAATAGCAAAAATGGTTTACATAAAAGACATTTTTCCAAGAAAGTTTAGCCTTTGTCACTAATGAAACCACTAAATAAAGACATAAATATAAAAATCTTAAGATTTTTAAAATACATGACTTTGCTAAAATTTATTTGAAAATAAAAACAATTACAACCACCAGGGGAGAGAGAGAACAGGGGAGGGATGTTGGTTTTGCATAAGGGGCGGGGCTATGGAAATTAGGTCTGTTTGGGAATGTGTAGTTACATGTTCTGGCTGTTTGTGAATTATCGTTGTTGAGTATGGAGTGTTGAGGTATTGATTTTGTTTAATGCTTTATGTTGAAAATTGAGGTGGATTTTGTTTATGATAAACAGGATAAACTGGGATGGGAGGAAGGTTTGGTTTTGCATAAGGGGCGGGATTATGATAATTGGAGGACTTTGCGAGAGTAAAATGGTCTGATTATTTGATTTGTTTGATTATTTTTGTATTGTGGTTGTTATCTATGTTTTTGGTTGGTATTATGTTTATATGGTTGTTTTTGTTGGTTGGTTGTTATTATGGTTATTAATAATACGATCTATAGTTGAAATCTGAGCCTAAATAAAAAGAAAAAGCAAGTGATTAGGTTTATGAGCAATCTAATTACTTATTCGTTTAAAACGCTATATAAAATAAAGTTTATTATTAATTTGCTGGACAGAGCGGTGAACATTATTATGCATAAGACAATGATAACGATCCTGATCAGTTTAGAAATCTGTGTACGCTGTTAGGTTTTTACTTCTTAAACTTTTAAAATACACGTTTTGAATAGAAAGAAATCCTCTTCCTGGTACAGTATGTATAGCAAACCAGCACGTCTTTTTTCTCCAATCAGAGGGGTGTCAGATGGTGTCAGCCAATCACCATTCTGCGTTGGGTAGCGACGGGTGACTGTTCTCAGGCGGAAGATGTAAACAGCTTAATGTTCGTGTTAAATATTTTTTTTTAATTAAAATTCATTCTATACAGCAATCGCATATTTGGGTACCGTTTCATAAAACTTTCATGCTTAAAATGTTTAGGGAGAAATGGAAGACTGGTGTGTATTTTTTCTTTAAACTACCAAGACCAGCCATACACAGTACAGTTTACATACATACAGTAATGTTTATGTTCCTAAATTAATATCGTTTATGACCTTCAGATGCGTTATGCTCCTCTTCTTTTTATGCTCAGCTACTAAAATTTCCCTTTAGTGGTAAAATCCATATAAATATTCAAAACTAAGCGGATTGAAACGTGCACAGTAAAGACATTAAATGATTAAATCTTTGCATTACCAACCAATGCACCACGAGTGCCCCTGTCGGTCATTTTGGCCAGCCAATCACTTACCGCGGTGCCCTACGGTGCCCTGCGGTGGCTTGTGGGTAGGTTACTGTACCGCGGGTTTTTACCGCGCATTTTGAATGGCTGCATCTGTACATTTCGGCATCTGCTATTGGTAAAGATTAACGAATACAGTAAGTGTGAAGCTTGCACACACACGAGAGAAAAAAATCAAAAATCATCATCATTAAACTGATGGTGTGTATAGCAGAGGATGGTTTCGATCCATCGACCTCGGGATTATGGGCCCAGCACACTCCCGCTGCGCCACTATGCTGACAGCTGTCGCAGCGTGATTCAACACAACTGCTCTATCTTTGCTTTCTAAAAGTGCGCCCGAGATGAAAAGTCTAAACGGTAAACGCAGACGTCACTTTGAGCACTTGGTCTTTTATAGTACAAATATCACACGCTGCACTACATGGGCGTGTCTTCAAGATCGTTGTGAACCAAAGCTTCTGCTTTCCGAGGCAACTGATTCTTTCGTCGTTAATTCCCAAAGCTTCAATGAGAATCAGTGAAACGAAAACCAAACACATGTACACACTCGCGTCGTACCGTGAAAGAAAAATTATGGAAGCATTTGAGAAATAACAAGAGTAGTCTGAACATCTCCAACCTATCAACTGTTCTACAGTGATCGCTCCCTCTACACCCACTTTATAACACTGAAAATGATGCAGGAAGCACAGCAAAGTTCTAAAACCAGCGGTTGAAAAGCGTCTAGATACGTAAGATAACAATTTCTCAAAAGTAAAATCTTAATCTTTTAAATATTGTCATCCATATATTTTCGTTTTTCTCTTTTTTACATAACACGCTTTCGAGAAATAGACTGTCTTGTAATGAAAGCTGCATTAGAAAATGTGTATCTAAATTAAAATCGGGAATATGTCTTTTGCGTTATTCAGCTTTCTTAGCGCTTGGGTCTCGATTCAGATATTGCAATGAAAGCAACAGGGGAGTAAGTTTTCCTTTTCTAAATCAAAGGTGGTCTGCTCACAAGGAAGTATAAAAACTTCAGCGTTTACTTTTTGAAGACCGCAAATGGTCGAAACACTGTTGCTTCATAAGCTAATAAGTAACATTTCTGAGCACGCATTGTATTACTAATGCTATTATTAAAAAAAGCTTAAATTCACATAATGGAATTTGGACGGCTCAAAGTAGTCTATTCCTTGTACAACTTTACTTGCCCGCTGAGTAGAGTTTTAACCAACGACAGCAGATGTAGCAGTAATAGCAACAACGTGGTTAGAGTGTCACAATACACTCTATGAAAGAATTGCGGCTTCAGATCGTTTTGTTCTGTTGAAGCTGCCTACAGGCTCTAAATTGTTGACATTGGCTGTGATCTTTTTTCAGGTTTCATGAAATTCTTCACATATTTGAAATATTTCATTCGGGTTCGCCTAATACACGGTGCAAACCGTACCTGCAGCAGAATGCTGTGGCACATTAAGCCGTTTTGTTTAGCGGTTGTAAGGATTGAGGAGCGTACTACAAATCGAGCAAGCGAAAAGAAAATTAAACAGGAGTCACTTTTTGGATTGCTAATCCATTGTGCTCTGCTCGTCGAGGTTCAAATCCCATCCTTGTCATGGTTAAGGCCTGAGACGTGTGTGTTTTTTCTAAACGGTGTTTGCATTTGTTTCCTCTTTTACTACTGTACTAGAGCAGTAATATTTCTAGCGGTGGAAGAACATGGTATCACAGGCTGACGGCAGGAACACGTGGCCAGAAGCTGCAGTACATTGGTTTTGGAACAGCAATAACTTTCCTGTGGAGACAGGTGCGCCGGTATTAATACAGCTCTTTCGAGCGGAAAGAGTAACAAGAACTGACTTAAACTTACCAGTTAACCTGCTGTCTAGATTCAAGCCAATACAGTGAGGCACGAAGTAGGGTGGGAGCGGCGAGGGCACAAGCCCTAGAACCCGAATCCGTTACGATAACAAAAGGACAGACAATGAAATATGGGCTATTTCGAAGTCGCAAATGTGAGATATAAAGTCAAAATTCTGAGTTTTTAGGTCGCAATTCTGAGATTCTAAGTCACAAGTCTGAGATACCATAGTGCGTTTTCTTTTACTCCCTGGCGGAAACGGGCTTCCATTGGTTCTCAGTGCTGCGAAGCAAAAGCAATCTCTGAGAAATCAGACAAATTATTATCAGAACATGTCAAAAGCTGATCAGTATTTCTTTACTGGGAAGCAAAGAAATGCTTGTATTACACATTTTAATATGACATGCAATTACACATGAAAATTAGTAAAATTATTTTCATTGCGGTACATGTTGATAGAACAGCCCCCTCGATAAAAGAAAGTGTGGACGGACGTGTCGCATGTTCCGTACTCTGTCTGACAGCGAGTTTAACACACTGTCCTTGGAAATTAGAAACTAATTGAACAATAAATTAATCTGAGCAAATTTTACACGCGTGGGTGATTTAATTCTGTCGAAATTACGTGGAACTCCTCCGCTGGGGTCAGATACACACGGGAAAGTGTTCAGGCGGCTTCACGGAGTCCCGCCTCAGACTGGAAGCAGGTTCTAATTAGACGCTGAGAACAATCCGGGTCTCTGTGTGTAATTGATTGTGTTGATTGAGCGGTAGTGCGACCATGTGTGTGGTAGCATAGTCCTGTTAGTATAAAAACCTAGTCACCGCGTTCACATTTTATGCTCTCTTGCTTCAACACAGTTTGGTGGTTTACGTGTCTTACTTCTGTAGCAGTTTAGCGGGACGTCAATTTGGCAATGCGCTCGTTTCTCTGTGCTGTGCCTGTGCGCAGGGGCCGGGCTCCCCGCACTGATCTCCGCCGGGCCGGCTGGCTGGGACTCTCGGAAATTAGCGCTCCAGGCCGACCTCCCGGCTCCTGAAGACGCAGCCCAGTCGGAGGACGAGCCTGGCAGATGCGCCCTCCGAAGACCTGTCTGCAAGCGAGAACGACTCGCAGTCCTTGGCTCCCGACTTTCGCCGCCTTCCCGTGTCCAGAGACCCGTACTCGCCCTACTTCGACAAGGAGAAGATGAAGCCCGAAGCCGGCAGCCGCCCCTTACCCGCCTACATCAAGAGCATCCTGTTTCCTCCCCAGCGAGGGCGGCAGCTGGCTCGCCCGGCCATCGGGGGCACCCGAGGAGTGGCTGTGTGGTGCGACTCCAGCAGGATGTACGTGAGGGTCAGTCGGCTCCTGTTCGGCTTCAGCTGTCGGCCATCGGAGGTGACCTTGGGCAACTGCAGCGTCAGCCGAACCACACGCAGTTACTTCTACTTCATCTACGGGCTTCACGAGTGCGGCACCGAGCGATCGGTAAGCGGGTCTTCATCTACAGGAAGTGTATCGATGTGAGCAGTAGGGCCAGTGTCGGGGTTGCCTTTTCTGGGAATATCCCTTCCTCTGTGACCCTGCAGGTTGTCCAGGGCCGCCTGGTGTACTCCAACACTCTCCGCTATGCCCCGCCCTCCTCCAGTGCACCTGTGCATCGCTTCATTCCCTTCTCTGTGCCTGTCAAGTGCTCCTACAACAGGTAGGCAGGGCTCTGCTGCTGCGGAGAAGCTGCTGGGGAAAGTGTCCAGATGCCCCTCATCCCCTCTGTCCTGCAGGTTCCACTACTCCTACAAGGTTGGCTATGTTCCCACGTGGGCCAGGAGAAGGACTTTCTTCAAGGACCTGAAGAACAAGCACAGCTTTGTGCTGCTCACCACCAACTGTAAGCTCCTTGAGTGAGTGGCTCCTCCTGCCTTCTCTCTCTCCCTCTCTCCAGCCCGCTGGGTCCGGCTCTCTCCTAAGGATGAGTACTTCCAGGCCACTGCCTACTTTGCCACAGTAGAGCAGAGGCTGTACATCCACTCGTGTTACGTAACGGAGAAACCGGACCAGCACTCCCAGCCCCGTTTCCCCGTGATCGACAACTTGGGGTATGGCCCCTTCTGGGAGGAGAGGTGGGCAGGAGCCCTGAGAGCCTGCAGGGGTTCATCCTTGTCGTTGTCCCCAGGTGCATGGTGGACAGCAAGGCAGATGGCTGCCTGTCCAGGTTTGTCCCCTCCAAGCAGAAGGATGTGCTCCGCTTCACGATTGATGCCTTCCTCTTCCAGAAGAAGCTGTCCAGGAAGGTACTGCTCTCAAAGGCTGCTCAGCCTTCTTGCTCTACTGATCCATGGTCTGCTTTCACATCCATGATCTAGATGTGAACCAGACTGTGGCAGCTGTAGTGCCTAGAGCTGCCAGCTTGCCTTCACTGATGGCAGAAGGTCCTTCTCTGTCCCTCTATTGGCCTTGATCCCTTAATGCTGTGACCTTCCCTCTTGTAGCATGAAGTGACTGAGCTGTACATGCACTGTGCCATGGCTGTGGCTCCTGCTAAAGCAACACCAGGGACCAAGTCCTGCACCTACAACAGGGAGGCGAAGAGGTACTTCTGCAAGGAGCCTGCTGAGGGTGCTCTGGAACATGCCAGGTGGAGGCCTCACCTGTCCTCCTCTCCTCCAGGTGGGAGGAGCTGTATGGTGACCATGAGGTCTGTGCCTGCTGTGAGTCCAGGTGTGCTGGCAGCCGGAATGAAGGTGGGTCTGGTTCTCTATCCCTTGTGGATGCATCTCTGCCCAAGAGACAACCATGCTTGGACAACTGAGGAATGATCCTGTGCTGGACAAAAGGACTGTGTAGATGAGTAGACTGTGGGTCTCTGGGTATAGCAGATCCCTCACTCCTGGGTGCTGCTTGTCCACAGGTACCAGGAGCCTGGTGACCAGCAGTCGGGTGGCTGTGGCACCAGTAGAAGCTCCTCTGGATGTGGGAGCTGACTGGACTGAGGATGAGGAGGGAGACCCTCAGAGCTCCAGTGAGGATGTGGAGGGAGCAGAGGACTTTGGAGATATTGGCCAGTGGACAGGTAGGGTCTGGCAGGAGGAGCTCCTGTAGGGGTGGGTGTCCTGCAGTGTAGCTGGATTGTTCTCCTTTTTCCTCCCCAGGTGCCTGAATGAAGGCTCCAGCCTGGCCCTTGTGACTCTCCTGCCTCCACTTGCCTTGTAATGGCAACATCTCAATAAAGCTGTGAAAGACCCTTCTGCCTGCCCTTGTTTCTTTATGGTTTATAGGTTTGAATGGGGTGGAGAGATTCAAGGGAAGTGAGACCCATTAACCAATGGAAGTATTTGTGGGGGGGTTCCCCTTTCAGGAATGCTTCTTGTATTGCTGCCAATGAGGACTGAAAATGGCTGGAGTAATAAAGCATTGTAGTGGGGGAAGATGGCTGCATTATTCCTTGGGCAGGGCAGTGTGACTTTTTTTTTTTATTTACTGGGGGAGAGACAGAGGTGTTCAAGATACTGGAAATCCTCCCGTTTCCGAGAGGGGTAGTGCTTATGGAGTGTGAGTTGCCACTGTAGTGCCCAGTAAGAGTGAGATCTGGTGTCCTATTCTAGGCTGCACAAACTGTCTAAAATAAACACAAGGAAGGAATTGTCAACAGGGGCTTGGTGTAAAGTAGGCCTTCCCTTCCTTAGCAAAGGAACAATACTGGTGCACAAACATCAGTGAATAATGGTGCAGTTAGAATCTCGGAGGTCTTGTCTTATGGGCGTTGGTTTCACAGCAGTGGTAGTGGACAGTCATGGGGAAGTATTAGGATTGAGACTGGAGATCCCAGCACTTGATCCGGAAGACAGGTGTTCACGACCACCTGTACCAGCAGCACAGACTGTGTAGATTGAGACTGAACGCTTACTACACAAAGCCTCTCCCCTGTTTCAGTGTCCCATGTCATGAATTTCAAGTGAATCCTAGTCTCCCTTTGTGACTACCTATAATTTGCACAAATCATGATGGCCCACTAACAATGTCAATTTTTAGCCCTACTGCACTGCCCTATTAAAGCTTCAAGGTTTTAGGATAAACTATTTTATAAAATGGTTCCAAAGGTGGCTTCTCAAAGTACTTGACATAATTACAATTAGAATACACAGGATAAAACAGTTCCAATAGACAGAGGAGACCATGGATGGTGGTACTAAGGAAAGTAGAAGCAGAGGGGTAAAGAATGGAACCAGTTCAGTAAAGGCTCTTCTACAGAAGAAGGTGTTGAGTCTGAATTTGAAGGATTTTAGGGAAGGTGACTCTGGTATCCTTGGGGAGAGAGTTCCAGAGCTTGGGGGCATAACAGCAGAAGGCCCTGTCACCCATACAGTCTAGACAGGCTTGGGGGACAGTTAGGAGACTAGAATTAGAAGAGCGAAGGTTATGATGTGGGGAGTAGGGTGATAATAGATCAAACTGCTACTGAGGTGCAACTGAAATGTGACGGCATGTTCTACAATTTATGCAAGAAAGGGTAATGTTAGGCTTTTATGGACCGTTGGTACAACAGCAGTGTTCAAGGATTCATTTCTAATATTGAGGACAATGGGTTATATACCCATCGTTCTTACCAAAGGATCAGAGACCTTTTGCTATATAAAAAGACTCCTTTCCACCACTAATTTATACAGGTTTGGTTCATTTGGGTTTTATCATTTAAACATTTAAGTGAAGTCATTGTCCTGCTCGCAGCCGAGCCCGACACACGGTACAGTCTGGTTTCTGTCGCTGGGCGCTCACCCTGCGGTCCATATGGGTCCTAATGCCCCAGTATACGGCAGTGGCAATTTCCCTAAGGAAACAAATACTCCACATTAGTCTGAATGCCACATTCTTCATTGGTCCCATAACATCACAGAAATATAAAAACAAAACTACTCACTCTTTAATCTCGTCTAATCCAAGACACACCAAATATCACAGTCTTCTTTTAACACGCGTGCTGTGATTCCTCTATGTAGCAGAAATGACAACCGAGGAGCCAAGAGATCATTTCAGCATTTCGCGTCTGAACGGAAAACACAAACGACCAACTTGGAATGACTTGCTTTTGACACTTTTCAAAGCGTTCTTTGTGCACGACAACTGCGCCACCAAGCAAACTACATAAATATGAGAAAACACGCAAGAGAGTTGTCACTCAGAGTGTCGAAGGGTCGATGTATACTGGGGCTCAGTTGAAATACAACGTCAGGACTTTTCCGAATTATGTCACACAAAGAGAGCACAGCCTTTTCCACCCTGCCACATGTAACTTGGTAACTCGCCGTGATCGTATAGTGGTCAGTACTTTGTGTTGTGGCCGCAACAATCCGGGTCACGGCAGAATAGGGGCGTCTGCTTTTACTACTTGCACGAATTAAGGCAAAAAAAAGCCAATCGATGTGAACGAACGGCGCTTTACAGAGGAGTACTGCCTGACTGGATCGTTAATGAACGACAGAGGCCACTCTGACCTCTTCTCAGTTTTCTTCAATGACTTACTAAGGATCTTCTTCACATTCGCCCATGCAGGGGAAGCCAGTTACACCAAAGCAAACGCAGGAAAGGGCATTTCAAGCAGAGACCAGGAGGGACTTGTTTACACCGAGAGTGGTCGGAGAATGGAACAATGCGCCCAGCCCTGTTGCTGGAGCCGATTCTTGATGAGATCTTGGGCTCACTAAGAGGCCCCCGCTGGATGCTAATCTTTCTGTTGTTCTTGCAGGTCCTGCGCTGCTTTTGAGCCTACAGAGCTCGTCCTGGTCTGTCGGCACAGCCCAATTGCAAATGATCGGCTCCGCGTACAGAAGGAACGTGCATTTGGTACAAGAGTGCACGAAGGCACCGGAAATACATTGAGAACAAATGACCAGTCGCTCAAGACCTCGATGAAGTACAGGAGCGTGCAAAACAAGGCTGTTTCAACCCGGTCTCGAACCGAGGACCTTTCGCGTGTTAGGCGAACGTGATAGCCGCTATACTACGGAAACCTGCAGGGACTGCTGCTGGTGTCTCACTTGCGTTTCGGGCTGAGAAAGGGAGGCGACACTTTAGGCAGGGGGCGCTGGAGAGAGGAACAAAGGGCGCGATGAAACAGAATGCCGAAACCCGGGATTGAATCAGGGAGCTTTAGATCTTCAGTCTAACGCTCTCCCAACTGAGCTATTTCGGCGGTGTGCAAAGCCCACAGCCACCTGCTCCAGCCTTCCTGTGTTGCGGCATGAGCGCACCAAGAGGAGCGGGAGAGTGTTGCAGGAACGTCACTCAAAAGGAAAGGAACATGTGACCGGTCGCTCAAGACCTCTGTGAAGTACAGGAGCGTACAAAAAGAGGCTGTTCCCGTCCGGTTTCGAACCGGGGATTTTTCACGTGGGAGGCAAACGTGATAACCGCTGCACTACGGAAACGGTGAGAAAAGGGGGCCACCGGCAGTGAGTATTCAACCTTATTGCATTACTGCTCCCAACCAGTTGATATCAATTTAATTCCTAAGGGTTATGTACATGTTTTGAGTATCTCATGTAGAAGTTGTAAACAAGTTCAATTACGAAACGGTCTAAATGAATGATATACTTATGTCCTCTTGATATGTGTAACTCTTTGTAACTGAATGAATTTATATCTTTTGTATTCTGATAACCCTTATGATAAGATCTGTTAGGTTTGTATGCATATTCTATATATTAACAAATGTATCCTCGTGTATTAGTACCTGTGTGTGCGTTGTTTGAGTTATGTCGCATGGTTGGATTCTAAGACCATTAAAATAATCAATTTTGTGATTTACTGCCACAAAAATAATTGTCCCAGTAAATGCCCAAACCCCTACAGAACTGGTGCCTCGTGAGAGAACACTACAACAGTGTGTGATATCCTGTCCCAGCCTGAGGAGCAGACAGCAAGCCTGTCTCTTAATAATACTAATAATACAGTGTGCAATTCCCTCCCCCAGCCAGAGTAACAGACAGTGAGCCTGTCTCTCAATAATAATACAGTGTGTGATCTCCTGTCCCAGCCTGGGAAACAGTGAGTCAGCCTCTCAATAATTATAATACAGTGTGATCTACTGTCCCAGCCAGAGGAACACACAGTGAGCCTGTATCTAAATAATAATAATACAGTGCGTGATCTCCTGTACTAGCCTGAGGAACAGACAGCGAGCCTGTCTCTCAATAATGATAACCTAGTGTGGAATGTCCTGTCCCAGTCTGAAGGACAAACAGTGAGCATGTCCCTCAGTAATAATAGAACAGTGTGTGATCTCCAGTCCCAGCAGGAGGAACAGACAGTGAGTCTGTATCTCAATACTAATAATACAGTGTGTGATCTCCTGTCCAAGCCTGGGGAACACTGAGCCTGTCTCTCAATAATAATAATACAGTGTGTGATTTCCTGTCCCAGCCTGGGGAACAGTGAACCAGATACTCAATAATAATAATACAGTGTGTGATCTCCTGTCTCAGCCTGGGGAACACTGAGCCTGTCTCTCAATACTAATTATACAGTGTGTCATTTCCTGCCCCAGTCAGAGGAACAGACAGTGAGCCCGTCTCTCAATAATAATAATACAGAGTATGACCTCCTGTCCCAGCCTGGGGAACAGTGAGCTTGTCTCTCAATAATAATAATACAGTGTGTCATTTCCTGTCCCAGCCTGAGGAACAGTGAGCCTGTCTCTCAATAATAAAAATACAATGTGTTATCTCCTTTCCCGGCCTGGGGAACACTGAGGCTTTCTCTCAATAATAATAATACAGTGTGTGATCCTCTGTCCCAACCTGAGGAACAGACAGTGAGCCTGTCTCTCAATAATAATACAGTGTGAATTCCTGTCTCAGCTTGTGGAACATACAGTGAGCCTGTCTCTCTATAATAATAATATAATGTATGACCTCCTGTCCCAGCCTGGGGAATATACAGTGAGCCTGTCTCACTATAATAATAATACAGTGTGGGATCTCCTGTCCCAGCCTGAGGAACAATGAGCCTGTCAATCAATAATAATACAGTATGTGATGTCCTGTCTTCGCCTGAGGAACAGAGAGTAAGCCTGTCTCTCAATAATAAAATAGTGTGTGACCACCTTCTGTGGTCTGTTTCAAATCTGCCCGCGATGAGACACCGAGGAGAAATGGAGAGCCCTAGTCGCGCTAGAAAATCACCCGGGAAAGAGACTTTCAATGTAGGAAAGAAAAGTCGTTAGTAACAGACATAATATGTTTGTTTTGTTTTTTTAATCCCTGCGATGTGTGACTAAGCTCATAGGACTAAGAGTTGCCCCCTTTGTCTAGATCTGGTAACCTGCTCGTCGCTGGTGGGCCAGATCGTGTCCCCCGTCACTACACTGGGGCATTAAGACCCACACAGACCGCAGGGTGAGTGCCCCCTGCTGGCCCCACTGAGAGGTGGTATCCCACCTCCTCCGCTCTCTGCGAAAAGGAGTATCTTCAGGCCCTGACATCCCACCCCTGCCACTCTCTGCGTAAATAAGTATCATCAGCCCTGACATCCCACCCCTGCCACTCCCTGCGTAAAGAAGTGTCGTATGGCCTTGACATCACACCCCCACCACTCTCTGCGGAAAGCACTGCCGTATAGCCCTGACACCCAACCCTCCACTCTCTGCATTAAGCACTGTCGTATAGCCCTGACACCCACCCCTCCACTCTTTGAATAAAGCAGTGTCGTCAGGCCCTGACATCCCACCCCCGCCACTGTCTACGTAAAGTAGTGTCGTCAGTGCCTGACATCCCACTTCCGCCACTCTCTGCATAAAGCAGTGTTGTCAAGCCCTGACATCCCTCCCCCGCCACTCTCTGTGTAAAGCACTGTCGTATGGCCCTGACATCACACCCCCACCACTCTCCGCGTAAAGGACTGCCGTATAACCCTGACACCCACCCCTCCACACTCTGCCGAAAGCACTGTCGTATAGCCCTGACATCCCACCCCTCCACTCTCTGCATAAAGCAGTGTCGTCAAGCCCTGACATCCCACCCCCACCACTCTCTGTGTAAAGCAGTGTCATATGGCCCTGACATCCTAGCCCCACCACTCTCTGTGTAAAGCAGTGTCATATGGCCCTGACATCTCACCCCCACCACTCTCTTTGTAAAGCACTGTTGTATGGCCCTGACATCACACCCCCACCACTCTCTGCGGAAAGCACTGTCGTATAGCCTTGACACCCACCTCTCCACTCTCTGTGTAAAGCAGTGTCATCTAGCCCTGACATCCCACCCCCTCCACTCTCTGAATAAAGAAGTGTCTTATGGCCCTGACACCCACCCCTCCATTCTCTGCATAAAGCAGTGTCGTCAGGTCCTGACATCCCACCCCTCCACTCTCTGCGTAATGCGGTATCGTCAGGCCTTGACATCCAACCCCCGCCACTCTCTGCGTAAAGCAGACATGTTACAGACATTTACAACAAAGACATATTATAAAATATTGACATATACTGTAGGCGGCTGGAGCATTATTGGGAGACAGACTCACTGTTCCTCAGGCTGTGACAGGAGATCACATACTGGGCTGCCAGATCAACTGAGTTCCCTCCTCCCTCTCCCAGTAGGATTGGGACCCGTTGTGATTCTGGCAGGTGTGGGAACTCTGGGATTAGATTTCTGAATTTCGGGAAGAATGTTTCTCTAATCCCAGAGTATATGTCACAGTGCAGTAGGAAGTGTCTCTATTTCTCCCCGCTGGCAGTGGGAGCACAGCCTGTCCTCTCTGGGCAGCCAGGTCTGCCTGTGTCGCCCAGTTTCTATGGCCAGGTTGTGGTCACTGAGCCTGTACTTCGTCAGGGTTTGTTTCTGTTTGTTATTTTTTATTTTGGTCAAATATTCAGCTAGTGTGTATTGTCTGTTTAAGGTTCTGTAGCATTCCAGTAGCATTCCAGTAGCATTCCAGTTTATGTTGTGTTTGTGTGTGTGTGTCCCAGTGTGTGAGATATTGCTGTTTGATCTGTGCTGTGATGTGGTTGAGTCTGGGTTGTGGTGCCCTAGCAGTGCTGTCCTGAGGCTGGTTAGTGTCGGTGTCACTCACTGCGAGTGTGATCTCAGCAGAGTCTCTGTACTCTTGGGACACTTGACTCACCTGTCTCTCTCTTTCTCTCCCTGTACTGTCCCTCTCCTGCCCCCTCTCTCCCTCTTCGGACTCCAGCTGGAGGAGGTCCAATCACCACCTCCTGTGAGACAGAAGAAAAATAAGGTGGGTAATGCTCTGATCCTCTCTTTACTCCTGTCCAGTGTCCAGTCAGTGTCCAGTCAGTGTGTCTGTATGAACCCCTCTCTCTCTCAGTGCAGTGTTCATGTACTGGAGTGTCCAGTCATGTGTCTGTATGAACCCCTCTCTCTCTCAGTGCAGTGTTCATGTACTGGAGTGTCCAGTCAGTGTGTCTGTATGAACCCCTCTCTCTCTCAGTGCAGTGTTCATGTCCTGGAGTGTCCAGTCATGTGTCTGTATGAACCCCTCTCTCTCTCAGTGCAGTGTTCATGTACTGGAGTGTCCAGTCAGTGTGTCTGTATGAACCCCTCTCTCTCTCAGTGCAGTGTTCATGTCCTGGAGTGTCCAGTCAGTGTGTCTGTATCAACCCCTCTCTCTCTCAGTGCAGTGTTCATGTCCTGGAGTGTCCAGTCCGACTCTTAACGTGACTCTCCTGTCTCTGCTTCAGAAGCGCTGGTGGGTCTTTTTAAACTCCCTGAGCTGCGTGTCGTTGGAGACAGATGATCAGGACGAGCCGATGGAGGCGGCGGAGACCGTAGCTCAGGAGAGGAAGAGCGAGGGAGAGGAGGAGCAGGCTGCCGGGAAGAACAAGAAGAGGAAGAGGAGGTGCAGGTGAGCAGACAGGGGGGCGCCGCCCGGTCGTGTCTGTGATTCAAGGAGGAGTCTCCTCTTGCTGTTTGATGTCATGGTGATGTCTGTGTCTGTGTCCCTCACACCTGCAATAACAATATTCTTTCCAGGTTCCTTTCCTGGTTCTGTGCCAGCTAAGAACTGGACTGGACTGGACTGGACTGGAGTTGAGGGACGCCAGACTGGACTGCACTGAGGCTGAGGGGCCCCAGACTGGACTGGACAGGAGCTGAGGGACACCAGACTGGACTGGACTGGAGCCTAGGGACACCAGACTGGACTGGACCGGAGCTGAGAGACACCAGACTGGACTGGACTGGAGCTGAGGGGCCCCAGACTGTGCTGGACCGAAGCTGAGGGACCCCAGTCTGGACTGAAGCTGAGGGACACCAGACTGTGCTGGACCGAAGCTGAGGGAACCCAGTCTGTGCTGGACCGAAGCTGAGGGACCCCAGTCTGGACTGAAGCTGAGAGACCCCAGACTGGACTGGACTGAAGCTGAGGGGCCCCAAACTGGACTGGACTTAAGCTGAAGCTTGTAATTTTTGTTCTTTTGTTAAGCATCAATAAAATTTTTTTTAAAAAAATCTGTTTAGCTTTTGGTTTTTTCCCTCCCCCCCCCCCAAAGTTGCTGCTGGGAGAGGTGTGAGTGGGGCCAGCAGGGGGCGCTCTCACCCTGCGGTCTGTGTGGGTCCTGATGCCCCAGTATAGTGACAGGGGACAGTGGACTGTAAACAGGCGCCGTCCTTCGGATGAGACGTCAAACCAAGGTCCTGACTCTCTGTGCTCATTAACAATCACGGGGTGTTTCTGGAGAAGAGTAGGGGTGTTACCCCACTATCCTGGCCTGATTCCCCCCCTGGTCTTGACCCATCATGGCCTCCTAATCACCCCCCTCTCTGAACTGGCTCCATCCCTCTGCTCTCCTCCCCACTGGATCCCCCTGACCTGGGAATGGCTCTGAGTGGAGAGTCCAGACGAATTAATTATTATTATTATTCGTGCTGCACTGGGCTTCAGTTCTGGCAGTGAGAGGGGGACTCTGTGATCAGTACAGATACTTATGACTGTATAATAATACACGATAGAAATGGAAAACAGGGTAGCGCTGTAGTCTCTTCGAAACGTTTTGAACTGCCAGAAGAAGTTTTCACAACCCGGACTCGTGAAGGTACAGGTCTTCTCCCATTGTCCGGAGCAAGGTGTATGGTGTCCTGGTGATTTCTCCCGTTTTGAACGGAGTTTAATGTCGCGTTTCTACTTTATTAGAGAGAGGCACTGAACATCCTGTGATGGACTGCTGTCCTGTCCAGGGTGTGTGAGTGTGTGTGTGTCCTGTGATGGACTGCTGTCCTGTCCAGGGTGTGTGAGTGTGTGTGTGTCCTGTGATGGACTGCTGTCCTGTCCAGGGTGTGTGTGTACTGTGATGGACTGGTATCCTGTGAAGGACTGGTGTCCTGTCCAGGGTGTGTGTGTGTCCTGTGATGGACTGGTGGATCACAATATTAATTCTCCTCCTTGATTCCCTCCTTCATCGCCAGAGTGAAAGCGGGACACGGCAGTAAAAGCTCAGCCCTGCGGCTGGTGGTCCTCTTGGCCACACGGGGGCGCTGTGGCTCCACGGGGGGGGGTTATGTTCAAGTCCCGCTGGGAATCGCACCGACGCGGCGGAGTTCGTGAACGTCCCAGACACCAAGAAAACGAGAGAGAGAAAAAAGGTCGTTTTCGGGGTTCAAGAAGCAACCCCGAGATTCAGGGAGTTTCCCCGCTGAGCTTACTCTGCCGAGAACACGCAGGTTTTATTTTTTTCCCGTTCCCCCCCTCACACAGGCCGTTTCTGTAGCGTGAAGTTGTGTTTTTTTGCGCGGCGGTCCGTGAGGGGCGAAATTGTATTTATTTTTTTCCACGGTCTGAAACAGAAACGGCCGGGTGGTGTTGTAGAGAGGTCGACGTGCCTGGTTTTCCTCGTCTGCGAAGCCCGTTTTTTTTTTTTTGGGGGGGGGGGGGGGGGTTGTGAGGTCCCACGCAGCGCTCGGAAAAGAAAATGGTGTTTCTTTTCCCCGCATGACGGGGGGGATCCCGTGTTTTTTGGACGTGGCGTGGCCCGAAATTTCCGCCCTTGGCCGCTAGAGGGGGGTGGAGGTTGGTCTTTCTTTGACTTGGGGGTCGGGGGGGGTGCTAATTTCACTTAACCAAACCCCACGGAAACCCGTGTTGGACGTGGGGGTGCTGAATGCGCCCTCCACATGATTTTGTTTTTAAATTCAAGTGCAGCTTTTGTAACCCTTGGGTCGGAAACAGCTGGACCCGTTTCCCCTTCCTGTCCGAGGTGGCGACTACCGGGGTTGTACAGGGACACCCGGCTGGCCGCTGAGAGTTGGAAAAATAAAATGTCCACCTAAAAAAAAAAACAACCGCGAAAAATGTCGGCCATTTTTGTTTCGCGGCCAAGCCATGAGCGCGTCGGGGGCGACGTCACGGGGGTGTCACAATGAGCCGCCTGACGTCACAGAGCGGCGGATTCTAGCGGGGGGGCGGCGCCGGAGCCTCGTGAGCTCAGAGGAGTGAAGAGAGAGGAGGAGGAAAGGACTATATAGCGCTTTCTAAACACGTGTTTCTTCCAAAAAAGATTCGTGGGTTACTTCGACTTCAATCAAATAATAGTTCCAGCTTCAGATTCACTCTGAAGTATCCCCGTGAAATCGGTAAGTCAGTTAAAAATGCCGCTGTCGAGAAATAACAAAATAAGTTGAGAAATAAGTTGTTGTTTTTTTCCCGTTACTCCACTCTTATGGGTGTGATCGTGCTGTAAAAAGATATTGAGAGGAGGTGCACCTCTACACAGAGAGTGGTGGGGGTGGGGAACAAGCTGCCCAGCCCTGTGGTTGAAGCCGATACCCTGGCTTCTCTCCAGACACAGCTGGGTGAGCTCCTCCAGTCAGGACAGGAGGCTCTACTATACACAGAGGGGGGCGGGGGTGGGGAACAAGCTGCCCAGCTGTGTGGCTCCGCCCCCTCCACTCCCCTCTGTGACTCTGCTTGTCTCGGCAGGGCGATGGACCGACAGAGATGCCGCACGGCCGTGCGCGGTCGCAGCAGGACCCGGGCCCGGCGAGGCGTTGTAAGTCCACCCCTCCCGCCCGCCGTCCAGCGTCCAGCATCCAGCCCTCCTCCGACTGGCCTCTCCGCCCCCAGAAGCGCTCGCTGTATTATAATAATAATAATAAACTTCACTGATAGAGCACCTTTCACACACATAGCAGCGCAAAGCGCTTGACAGACCAGGTCTCACGGTAACACCTCCAGACGAGGAGAGACACTTCCAGTGGTGATCTTGACTGAGGACACGCCTCGGCTCGAGACAGGGTCGCGGGTCCGAGGAAAACCAAGCTGCAGGTCCATTATGGCCTTCTGAGAGCACAGATTGCCTCTGGACGTCCTACACTCTTCCTGGACACACTGTAGAGACTCACCTGTCCGAACTCTCACTGGACACACTGTAGAGACTCACCTGTCCAGACTCTTACTGGACACACTGTACACACTCACCTGTCCAGACTCTCACTGGACACACTGTAGAGACTCACCTGTCCAGACTCTAACTGGACACACTGGACACACTCACCTGTCCAGACTCTTACTGGATACACTGTAGAGACTCACCTGTCCAGACTCTTACTGGACACACTGGTCAGACTCACCTGTCCAGACTCTCACTGGACACACTGTACACACTCACCTGTCCACACTCTCACTGGACACACTGTAGAGACTCACTTGTCCAAACTCTCACTGGACACACTGTAGAGACTGCCCAAGGCCCTTAGTCTCGACACGACTGGGCTGGGCTATTTGGTCAGAGCTGTCTCGGAGATGGGCTGTTTGGCGTCTTCACAGGTCACACCGGTCAGGCCGAACCCGGACTGGCAGCGGGAGAGGTCCTGGCCCAAGTCCCGGTGCTTTTCCGTAAGTCTGACCAGGTCGCCTTCCGCGAGACTGGACCGGCCGCCCTGTGGTGGGCCCGGTGCCCCACATCTACCCTACAGCTCCCCCACTGACCCCTAAACTCCCGATACCCTACAGCTCCCCCCACTGACCCCTAAACTCCCGATACCCTACAGCTCCCCACTCTGGCCCCTAAACTCCCAATACCCTACAGCTCCCCACACTGACCCCTAAACTCCCGATACCCTACAGCTCCACACTCTGACCCCTAAACTCCCGATACCCTACAGCTCCCCACTCTGACCCCCACAGTCCTGATGGCCGAGAGGTCTCTGCTTGCTGTAGTGATTGAGTGAGCTCTGTGGACCTAACCTCTGTCTTGTGTCCTCGTTTCCAGCGTCTCCTAGTGGTCCGTCATTTCACCAGAGCTGAAGGTGAGATCTGGGGAGGAGACAGAGCACCCCCTAACACCCCTGAGCTAGGTTACAGGGTAAGACAGCTTCTTACTGTTGGACACACCTGTCCACACTCTTTCTGGACACACTGGACACACTTGCCTGTCCGGACTCTTACTGGACACACTGGACACACTCGCCTGTCCGGACTCTTACTGGACACACTGTACACACCCACCTGTCCAGACTCTTACTGGACACACTGTACACACCCACCTGTCCAGACTCTCACTGGACACACTGTCCACACACCTGTCTGGGCTCTTATTGGACACACTGTCCACACTCACCTGTCCAGACTCTTACTGGACACACTGTACACACTCACCTGTCCACACTCTCACTGGACACACTGTACACACTCACCTGTCCAGACTCTTACTGGACACACTGTACACACTCACCTGTCCAGGCGTAGTCTCTGCTCCTCATCCCCCCTGCGTTGTGTCTCCCCCTCTCCCTGCTGGACAGAATCCCGTGGTGTCTTCGTGTTTCCCCGAGTTCGTCCAGAAGCTGGAGAGGGCGGCCGAGCTGCAGCTGGAGCTCCCGGGGTCACCCGGCTCGTCCCGCTCCGGCTCGTCCCGCTCGGGCTCGCCCAGCTCGTTCGGCTCGGTGTCCCCCCCCTCCTCGCCCGAGAGCCCCCTCCGCTCCCCGGCCCCCTCAGGCCCCTGACCGTCCCACCCCGCCGCCCCCCCTTCCTCCCCGCCATGCCCCTCGAGCCCCCCCTGCTGCCCGGGGCGGTGCCCCTGCCCCTGCCCCCGCCCGTCCTGCCCCCATCGCCCACCCGGCCCCGCCAGGCCCCGCCTGGGGCTCCCCAGTGCGGAGGGCAGGGAGAGAGGCTGAGATGTCTGACGAGGCAAGTGGGGCAGAGTCTGTCCGTCTGTCCGTCTGTCTGTCCATCTGTCCTTCTGTCCATCTATCCTTCAGTCCATCTGTCCCTCTGTCCATCTGTCCCTCTGTCATTCTGTTCTTTTCTCTGTCCATCTGTCCATCTGTCTTTCTGTCCTTTTCTCTGCCTTTCTGTCCATCAGTCCATCTGTCCTTTTCTCTGTCTTTTTGTCCATCTGTACTTCTCTCTTTCTGTCTTTCTGTCCTTCTGTCTGAGTCTCTCCATGTCTCCCTGCTCTCTGTCTGTCCTGCGTTGTCCCAGCTGGGTCTCTCTCCCTGTGTCTCTCCGTGTGTCTCCCTGCTCTCTGTCTGTCCTGCGTTGTCCCAGCTGGGCCTGTCTCCCTGTGTCTCTCCGTGTGTCTCCCTGCTCTCTGTCTGTCCTGCATTGTCCCAGCTGGGCCTGTCTCCCTGTGTCTCTCCGTGTGTCTCCCTGCTCTCTGTCTGTCCTGCGTTGTCCCAGCTGGGTCTCTCTCCCTGTGTCTCTCCGTGTGTCTCCCTGCCTGTCTCTCTGTCTGTCCTGCGTTGTCCCAGCTGTGTCTCCCTCCCTCCTCTCTCTCTCCATGTGTCTCCCTGCTCTCTGTCTGTCCTGCGTTATCCCAAATGGGTCTCTCTCCCTGTGTCCCTCCTTGTGTCTCCCTGCTCTCTGTCTGTCCTGCGTTGTCCCAGCTGGGCCTGTCTCCCTGTGTCTCTCCGTGTGTCTCCCTGTCTGTCTCTCTGTCTGTCCTGCGTTGTCCCAGCTGGGCCTGTCTCCTCTGCTCTCTGCCTTCAGCTCTGTTCGCTGATGTCCCGCCAGCCCGTCACTCTCTCAGCCTGTCTCTTGACTTGCAGGAGGAAGAGGAGGTGGAGACAGCTCTACCGGCAGGAGAGAGGAAGGAGGTCAGTGCTGGTCCCACCCTGCCCCCTGTCCTGTCTGTGGTGGAGTTTTGCCGTCTTGTCTGTCCCTGGGTCTCATTGTCTCTCTCTCTTTCAGCCCTGTCTGTCAGTGTCTCTCTTGGCCTGCTGTCTGCCTGTCCCTGCCTCTCTGTCTCTCTCTCTTTCAGCCCTGTCTGTCAGTGTCTCTCTCCTCCTCCTCTCTGTCCTCAGTGTGTCTCTCTCCTCCTCTCTGTCCTGTGGTGTCCAGGCAGTGTGTCTCTCTCCTCCTCCTCCTCTCTGTCCTGTGGTGTCCAGTGGGTCAGTATTAGTGGGCTACACCCAGGCTCACTCACTGCGAGTGTGATCTCAGCAGAGTCTCTGTGCTCTTGGGACACTTGACTCACCTGTCTCTCTCTTTCTCTCCCTGTGCTGTCCCTCTCCTGCCCCCTCTCTCCCTCCTTGGACTCCAGCTGGAGGAGGTCCAATCACCACCTCCTGTGAGACAGAAGAAAAATAAGGAGGGTAATGCTCTGATCCTCTCTTTACTCCTGTCCAGTGTCCAGTCAGTGTCCAGTCAGTGTGTCTGTATGAACCCCTCTCTCTCTCAGTGCAGTGTTCATGTACTGGAGTGTCCAGTCAGTGTGTCTGTATGAACCCCTCTCTCTCTCAGTGCAGTGTTCATGTACTGGAGTGTCCAGTCAGTGTGTCTGTATGAACCCCTCTCTCTCTCAGTGCAGTGTTCATGTCCTGGAGTGTCCAGTCAGTGTGTCTGTATCAACCCCTCTCTCTCTCAGTGCAGTGTTCATGTACTGGAGTGTCCAGTCCGACTCTTAACGTGACTCTCCTGTCTCTGCTTCAGAAGCGCCGATGCGTCTTTTTGAAGTCCCTGAGCTGCGTGTCAGTGGAGACAGAAGATCAGGACGAGCCGATGGAGGCGGCGGAGACCGTAGCTCAGGAGAGGAAGAGCGAGGGAGAGGAGGAGCAGGCTGCCGGGAAGGACAAGAAGAGGAAGAGGAGGTGCAGGTGAGCAGACAGGAGGGCGCCGCCCGGTCGTGTCTGTGATTCAAGGAGGAGTCTCCTCTTGCTGTTTGATGTCATGGTGACGTATGTGTCTGTGTCCCTCACACCTGCAATAACAATATTCTTTCCAGGTTCCTTTCCTGGTTCTATGCCTGCTAAGATCTGGACTGGACTGGACTGGACTGAACTGGACTGGACCGGAGCTGAGGGACACCAGACGACTGGACTGCAGCCTAGGGACACCAGACAGGACTGGACCGGAGCTGAGAGACACCAGACTGGACTGGACAGGAGCTGAGGGACACCAGACTGTGCTGGACCGAAGCTGAGGGACCCCAGTCTGGACTGAAGCTGAGGGACATCAGACTGTGCTGGACCGAAGCTGAGGGACACCAGACTGTGCTGGGCCGAAGCTGAGGGACCCCAGTCTGTGCTGGGCCGAAGCTGAGGGACACCAGACTGTGCTGGACCGAAGTTGAGGGACCCCAGACTGTGCTGGTCTGAAGCTGAGGGACCCCAGACTGGACAGCACTGGAGCTGAGGGACACCAGACTGGACTGGACTGGAGCTGAGGGGCCCCAGACTGGACTAGACTGGAGCTGAGAGGCCCCAGACTGGACTGGACCAAAGCTGAGGGACCTCAGGCTGTGCTATACCGAAGCTGAGGGACCCCAGACTGTGCTGGACCGAAGCTTAGGGACCCCAGTCTGGACCGAAGCTGAGGGACCCCAGTCTGTGCTGGACCGAAGCTGAGGGACCCCAGACTGGACCGAAGCTGAGGGACCCCAGTCTGTGCTGGACCGAAGCTGAGGGACCCCAGACTGGACTGAAGCTGAGGGACCCCAGACTGCACTGGACTGAAGCTGAGGGGCCCCAGACTGTGCTGGACCGATGCTGAGGGACCCCAGTCTGGACTGAAGCTGAGGGGCCCCAGACTGGTCTGGACTGAAGCTGAGGGGCCCCAGACTGGACTGATGACCTTTTGTTAAGCATCAATAATTTTTTTTAAAAAAAAATCTGTTTAGCTTTTGGTTTTTTCCCTCCCCCCCCCCCCCCCTAAAGTTGCTGCTGGGAGAGGTGTGAGTGGGGCCAGCAGGGGGCGCTCTCACCCTGCAGTCTGTGTGGGTCCTGATGCCCCAGTATAGTGACGGGGGACACTGGACTGTAAACAGGCGCCGTCCTTCGGATGAGACGTAAAACCGAGGTCCTGACTCTCTGTGCTCGTTAACAATCCCGGGGTGTTTCTGGAGAAGAGTAGGGGTGTTACCCCAGTGTCCAGGCCTGATTCCCCCCCTGGTCTTGACCCATCATGGCCTCCTTATCACCCCCCTCTCTGAACTGGCTCCATCCCTCTGCTCTCCTCCCCACTGAGAGCTGCTGTGTGCTGAGCGGACTGGAGCATCATCCAGGTAGGGGCTGCATACTGGGGGGGCTGGAGGGGATCCCCCTGACCTGGGAGGAGCTCTGAGTGGAGAGTCCAGACTTATTAATGATTATTATTATTCGTTCTGCACTGGGCTTCAGTCCTGGCAGTGAGAGGGGGACTCTGTGATCAGTACAGATACTTATGACTGTCTAATAATACACGATACAAATGGAAAACAGGGTAGCGCTGTAGTCCCTTCGAAACGTTTTGAACTGCCAGAAGAAGTTTTCACAACCCGGACTCGTGAAGGTACAGGTCTTCTCCCATTGTCCGGAGCAAGGTGAGAGGTCACCCCCTCGGGGCGCAGTATCTCCGATGCACCCCCCCACCACCACCCAAAACGACACACACTTCTGTGACGATTGGGAGACCCCGGTTCGACAAGCCCCTGCGGTGGAGGAAACGACCCGCTGGAGAGAACACGCAGACTCCACACAGAAGGGTCACCTCGGCATTTATTCCAACAGCAAAACAACACCAGAGAGAAACGGTCTCCGAAAGATAAGCGCACACCGGGAAAAACACGACAGGGTCATTACAAATGGGAATAGGAGTTCTTTTTTTCTTTTCCGGACGTCAGTTGTATCGTGTCCTGGTGATTTCTCCCATTTCGAACGGAGTTTAATGTCGCGTTTCTACTTTATTAGAGAGAGGCACTGAACTTTGGGGAACGTGACATCCACCCAGTATTACCAGTAGGTTGATAAATATAAATGTTCTTTTTCCCCCCGTATGATACCTCGCGAAATATAACGATGGCCAACTCCTTAAGTCAAAATTTAAACCCTTCTCACGCTACAAGACAGTCCGTCAACATCGCCGCGGCCCGAAGCGCGACCTTCGGTATGACGTTGGCGGAAAAGGGGGTAGGGTAAGTACGTCACAGCCGGGGGAAGCCCCTATCACGTGAGAGGGGTGCTGCGGGCGACGAGCCCCCGGGGGCGAAGAGAAGTTGATTTGCGTGGGGTGTGGAAACACTACACGACCGGGCAAGCGAGCCTTTTTATTTTGTTTTGTTTTTTCCAGAACATCAGAACAACCGCAGAGATGACCATCGATCCACCTCCAGACGTTTCCTTTTTTGTCCTCTTTGGCCTCCAAAATAAAAAAAAAAACTGGGATCCATCGCCAAATTAAAACGTCAACCACTTTTCGGGCTTTCTTGCTGTCCATGATGAAACCGTCATGGTTGTGTAAGCATACGTTACGTCACAGACCGGCGGCGCTCGGACGTGAGGAGTGTCATTATGTTTTTGAAATGGCACGTCAGACAAGATCTCTGACAAGATCTCCGAAAAACCCAAACCTGTAAGATTCAATTTCAATTCAGTTTTTTTATATAGCGCCTTTCACAACAAGAATGCCCCAAGACCCCGAACAAAGGAGTAGTTCCACACCCCCACCACCCTCTGTGTACAGTAGAGCCCCCTATACTGACTGGAGGAGCTCACCCAGCTGTGTCTGGAGAGAAGCTGGGGTATCGGCTTCAACCACAGGGCTGGGCGGCTTGTTCCCCACCCCCTTCTGTGTACAGAAGAGCTTCCTGTCCTGACTCCAGTAGGAAATGTCACCTGGAGGCAACACACCGGCTTCTTTTAACAGATCACCTCGGGAATCGGGAACAACGGAGCTGTGTGCGGCCGTCTGTACGGAGGGGTTCAGCGCGGGGGGGCTCCGGGCTCGGGTCTGGACCCGGGGGGGGGGGGGGGCTGTCTGTGTGGAGTCTGCATGTTCTCCCTGTGTTCTCCGGGTCCAAAGACAGGCTTTTGGGCTAATTGGCTTCTGGGAAAACTGGCCCTGGTGTGTGTGTGTCCTGTGATGGAGTGCTGTCCTGTCCAGGGTGTGTGAGTGAGTGTGTGTTTGTCATGTGATGGACTGGTTCCTGTCCAGGGTGTGTGAGTGTGTGTGTCTGAGTGTCCTGTGAGGGACTGGTGTCCGATCCAGGTTGTGTGTGTGTGTCCTGTGAGGGACTGGTGCCCTGTCCAGGGTGTGTGAGTGAGTGTGTGTGTGTCCTGTGATGGACTGGTGTCCTGTCCAGGGTGTGTGAGTGTGTGTGTCTGTGTGTCCTGTGATGGACAGATGGTACCAAGCCTGGACACCCATGAGACACTGGCTTCCTCAGAAGACTCTCACGGAGGGCACACTGTCCCTAACCCGGGTCCAGAAGAAACTACAGTGATCTATAATTCCTGCGCCTCGGAAGGGTTTATGACGTCTATGTCCAGCGCCCGCGACCGTGGACCGGCGGTTTGGCGTCGCGCTCCGCAGCTCGAGCTTTTTTATTTGGGGTCCCTCAGAATTGTGACAGAAATGTCAGTGAAACACAATAAAAAACGAAACTTTTTTTTAAAGGCGGTGAATGGATTTTCTGAGTAACCGTGTAGCGACTAACGTAAGGAAAAAAAGTTGTCTTTCCCTACGAAGACGTTTTGGTACAGGACTTTCTTTAAATATCAGTTGTGCATAGCGTTTTACAAAAAGTTGATGATGATCTTGGAGATAATTGGAAAGGAAAATTGAGATAACTACCAAAACGTTACGTGTGAAACGACAGGACAGAACTTTGAACCCACAAAGAAACAAAGGTATGAAATATTGCCTCGTCATGGGGGGTTGATAATTGTAGTAAGTGTTCCTAATTTTCGTAAAGAAATGTATATTATGGGAGTCACATGTGAGATTTAGTGTATATACGTTTCATATTGTGCATATATACGGGGTTAAAAAGTGGAATGAGTATGATTATAAACTCGTGTGTCCTATAATCAGATAATTTTTGAACAAGCTTTGATTAGACAGGTGAAAAACAACATCAGATCCTTTTTTTAATATATTCTCACGTCTGAATATAAGCTTCTCCCCTCTGGCCAACATTTCAGGGCTACCAGGTGTAGATCCCAAATTGAAACAAATATCAATTTGTTACCCAGTTAAACAGTTAATAGAAGTGAGTGACCAGGGTAAATAAAGGTGGGTCAGTGTAAACTGTTTATTCTGGACCAGACTTCGTCATGTGTGATATGTCATGACTTCTTATATTAAGTTTTATCTTTATATTTAGTTCTACATGTGTAATAGATGCGATGTGTGTCCATAAAAAGGTTTCTCCAGGGGAAAATCAAGTTCGTTTTAAAACCGTGTTTCCTTTTTAGGGTACGTTTGCATTCCAAGTGTGGGGTTTTTGCCTTTTTATCATATTTTGGATGTGAATCCGTGGTATTTTTGCTGAGACAAGTTGCCTTTCTTATATGCGGAGGGATCTGCTCGTGAGATGTCCGCTTGGTCCATTTCTGAGCTCAGTATAAGGTGTAGAAAGCATGACTGTCATCATAACCCGCCTCTCACCCAGGTGTGGAATAATGTTGTGACTATTGCTTCAGCAATAACATGCTGATTGCATGTTTCTAGATGGGTATAACAGAGATCTCAACTACTGAGGGGCCTTATTAATAAAGTCTCCACAGCCGAAGCGCTGTGTCTTTTTTCAGCTGGCGATAAACCTTTCCTCGATCCTTTGCGGACTTGTAAAACTGTTCATGATCAGAATAAAAAACGCTCACGCTAATACACAAGCACCCGTGTCTCGCCAAAGCTGACAAATAAACAGACGGACAAGCCGCACTGCAGGTGTGAACAGGGGAATGAGCGAGCGAGCGGGGATAGGGCGCCTCCTGCGCTTAAAAGCTTACAGCACCTGGTATTCCCAGGCGGTCTCCCACCCAAGTACTAACCAGGCCCATCCCTGTTTAGCTTCCAAGATCAGACGAGATCAGGCGTGCTCAAGGGGTGTTGCCATAAGCAAGAGCAAGGCTCGCTGGCACCCTTCTTATTGAGAGGACAGCTCCGTCACCTCTTTTGAGTAGGGGTGTAACCCCGGTGTCCTGGCCAAAATTTCCCCCCTGGCCTTTACCCCATCATGGCCTCCTAATAATCCCCCTCTATGAATTGGCTACATTACTCTGCTCTCCTCCCCACTGATAGCTGATGTGTGGTGAGCGTTCTGGCGCACTATGGCTGCCGTCGCATCATCCAGGTGGATGCTGCACATTGGTGGTGGTGGAGGGGAGACCCCATTACCTGTAAAGCGCTTTGAGTGGAGTGTCCAGAAAAGCGCTATATAAGTGTAAGCAATTATTATTATTAATTATTATTTTACGACGCTGCTTTTTTTCCCTTGCGTTTTTCTCTTCTTCCCACGTTCTCTCTCTTCACTGCCTTCGTCCCCGCTCTATTTCACTTCAGCCTTTCACTCTTGCTTCCTTCCAATGAGGACGGAGCTGCGGGAGAAAGGGCGCTATAGAGGATCGCTGTGGAGAGCTGCTGCTGTGCTTTGACATCTGAGCTCTGTGGAAAACGATCTCAATACAATTCTGAAAAACGCGACTCTCCGAACGCCAGCCGAACAAGTCTCCACAGCCGAAGCGCTGTGTCTCTTTTCAGCTGGCGATAAACCTTTCCTCGATCCTTTGCGGACTTGTAAAACTGTTCATGATCAGAATAAAAAACGCTCACGCTAATACACAAGCACCCGTGTCTCGCCAAAGCTGACAAATAAACAGAAGGACAAGCTGCACTGCACGTGTGAACAGGGGAATGAGCGAGCGAGCGGGGATAGGGCACCTCCTGCGCTTAAAGTCTTACAGCACCTGGTATTCCCAGGCTGTCTCCCATCCAACTACTAACCAGGCCCAACCCTGTTTAGCTTGCAAGATCAGACGAGACTGAACACATTCAGGGTGGTGTGGCCACAACCGAAAGCCATGGCGCCTAACTAGCTACTTGAAGCTATGTGTGGCTGGGGCTCTGTGTCCCCCGAGCGGGACTGAAGGATCGTTCGTGTGCAACTCTTTGGAAAGGAGCCTCTTTCCAAATCGCATTGCGTACCTGGATGTTGGCGAATGTGCTCCCTTGTGTTGGCTTGTCCCGCACTGGAGGAGAACAAACAAACTGCACGGAGGAGCACAAGGCAAGTCTTCAGAAGACAAAAACGTCCAGTGCACATCACTCTGAAAACATTTCTGGACTGTCGCGTGTTTATTTCAGCACATAAAGCGCACCAGTCCAACACGTCGGCCGGGCTCGCGGTGCCTCCGCCCTCTTGTGGCCTTGCGGCATCAGAGCAAGAGGCTCCTTCTCGCTGCCTTTCCGCTGTGTTGCAGAGCCCCGAGAGGGAACCTGGAGCGCACACTTTGTGGGGGGCGGGGAACCGCGTTCGCGCTCTGCCCCCGGTCTCTTGCGCGAGTACTAAATCTCACGGCGCCAGACAGCGGCCAGGAGACAAATACAATATCGCGGGACAGAGGGGCCTCGTCATTGATTGTTACATATGAGACGGGGATTAGGAGGAGACCCCGACTGATTGGTAAAGGGGAACACTAACACCAGAGAGACACCCCCGGAGTCTCTTTTTGAGAGACGCCCTGGGATTTCTTAATGGCCAAGGAGGGTCGGGACCTCTGTTTTATGCCTCCTCCGAAGGACGGCGCCTGTTTGTGCAGCAGAGTGTCGCCATCAGGATGCTGGGGCATAAGAAAGCCACACAGACCGCAGGGTGAGCGCTCCCTACTGGTCCCAGTCACACCTCCTGCAGGAGCAGCAGCAACCTGAGCTTTTCCGGGGGGAATCTCCCATCCGGGTGCCGGCTAGGCTCACACCTGCTGGGCTGCCGTGGGTGAGCCCAGTCGAGAGTCGCAGGGTGAGATCTAGTCACCGGGGAGAAACGATACAAGCGAAGGATTACTCGGCTCCCAGCACTTGAAAAGACCGACAAATGACTCATTCCCGCCGGAGCTGAATGTACCTGAATTCCCCCACCCCGCTGTGTTTGCTGTATTGTCTTTGAAGCCGGCCCCCGAGATGAGACGGGCTGTTCCTGTGCCCCAATTAACACTTTACAGGTGCCATTCCCCTGCATTGT
This sequence comes from Lepisosteus oculatus, assembly GCF_040954835.1. NCBI lineage: Eukaryota > Metazoa > Chordata > Actinopteri > Semionotiformes > Lepisosteidae > Lepisosteus > Lepisosteus oculatus. Next base: position 26,156,497 of record NC_090709.1, on the reverse strand, counting down.
GGCCATTGTCGGTGGTCACACGCGATAAGATAAGGTGGAGGAGAGCGGGGCACGCCCAGCGCCAGACATTCAAGGAGGGGGCTGTGCGAGGTGAGGTGAGGTGCGACATGCCGGAGCCCCGATGCTGCTAATGCGGAGCACTTGTTGAACTGGCATTGAAAGGACGTGTGCTCACGGAGCGAGCCTTCCCTGCGGCGGAGCGTGGAAACTTTCACCCCACGCTGCAGGAGTTGTGTCCCCTGCAGCGGTGCCGAGAGAACAGCACAGAAGGCAGCAGGCTCTGGAAAGCGGGTAAGAGACCGAGCCTTGTGGGCAGGCGAGCAGGCCCGTTTTTTGGAAATTGCTGAAAAGGCTCCGGTGTTTGTTCGGTGTGTGCCAGGCGCACGACTCGAGCTTGTGTAGCGAGCTGCCGGTCTGGTGTAATGCAAATGAGGCCGATTGCATCCTGGGACATGTCGGAATGCGCAATGGCGACTGCAGATGTGTAGGAAACGGCGCGCTCATTTTCTCGTTTTGCCCACACTTTTGAGTGTTAGTGTGGCGTGTGAGTGTGCGAAAGAGTGGGCCCAGCAGGAGGCGGTGGCGTGCGGGGCGAGGAGCTGGGCTAGGCTGCGCGATGTGTGCTGTGGGTGCGGGCCACTTGCAGGGGCTTGTACATCTTATACTTACCTGGCAGGGGAGATACCTTGATCATCCTGTAGGTGGAGTAGTTTGATTGTTTTCTTGTTTTGTGGAAGCAGTGTTTGTTTTGCAGTTTATGAGATGGCAACCTTTAGATCCCGCAGGAATGCTGTACGTTTTGAGCTTTTGGATGATCTCTTCATGGATCGTATGCAGTTCAGCAGAAAAGTGTTGCAGAAGAAACTTGGCTTTGAACTTCGGCACTTGGATTTCATCTTCGCTCTGCCAGGTCAGAAAGCATTTGAGGTTGTGTTTGCTACCTATCTTCTGTTTGAATAATGCGTGGATGTGTTTGAGGCAAAAAGAGGGAAAGTTCTTGCACTTGAGAAGATCAACTTGCAGCCTCTGACACAGAGAGTTAGGAAAACGGTGCATGTTGTTATGTTCTCAGAACTGGCAAAGACAGAGGACATTCATACCTGGCTTAACCAGTACTGCACCGTCCACCATGGAACTGAGGTTAGAGATGTTGATGGTATAAAAACAGGAGCAAGGAAATTCGAGGTTCACTTGCTACCGGACAGCGTAAATGGAGGTTTAAGGCACCTGCCGTCTACAATCCGGCTGGGTGCCTGCAATGGCTATGTGTTTTATATGGGACAACCAAAGGTGTGTCGGCGCTGTGGTGCTGTGGGACACCTGGCATCATCCTGCACTGTGAAATGCTGCAAGACCTGTGGCAAACAGGGACATTTAGCCTCTGACTGTTCAATGCTGCCAAAGTGCAATTTATGTGGCTCGGAAGGACACATTTTTAAGAACTGCCCTCACGCCTACGCCAATAAACTCAAAATGAGAAAGGATGAGGCAGTGCTTGTTTCAGCCAAACCGGCCCGAAAATCCAAAGCAAACAACAAGTCAAACAAAGAACCCTTGTTGGACAAAGACTCTCAGCCTCCAGCCACGATCAGTCCTGCTGTGGCTCCGGGGCCGGTGGAAGAGAAATCCACTACGCCCCCACAACCGCAGACTGCACCAGACGAGCACGAGGGTTTGAAAACCCCCGAGAACAGCAAGGACCCCTCCCCCACTCCTGCTCCTCAGAACGAGGGCCAGTGTGGGACCCCCCGGTGGAGCGGGTCCAGCGAGGATACCCAGGATTCAGCGGAGCTGCTTTTCTCAGACTCTGCAAGGGCTACAGATGCCCTCCTCTCCTCCATCCAGTCCATCACGGAGGATCTGCAGCAGCTGGTGGGTGAGGGGGAAGAGGAGACTGGTGCATCGGCTGCACCCCTTTCCCCTCAGTGCTCCCAGGAGCTGGACTTGAGGAAAAGGAAAAATGACTCTGTTTTCTCCCCGAGCGAGGAGGAAGGAGAGCATGGTGATGGGGACAGCTGGAACCCCTCCACCCCTCTCTCTACCCCATTCCTTGAAATGGACTCCGTGAACGCTTTTACTGCTGCCACCCTGATGAAGGCTCATTCAGAGGATGGCTGGCAGGAAATTGGTAAGAAGAAAAAGAAAAGAAGAAGGTAACAGGTGAGACAGAAGAGAAATGTGTTTTGTAAAGACTGGTTCCACTTTCTTATGTAATATATCTCTAAACATAATTTCTCTTAACACCAGAGGTATCAATGACAGAGTTAAATGTCAGTCTGTCTTTGATTACCTCCAGCAGAGAGAGGGAGATGTGTTGATGTTGCAGGAGTGTGCTTTAGCCTATCAAGAGAGGTTTAAAAGCTTTGAAGATAGGTGGGATAAAGGGCCTTCTGTTTGGTCAGGGGACAATAATAACAGAGCCTCTGGCGTGGCCATTCTTTTCAAAGGATGGGCATTCAAATTGAAAAGTATTCAGAGGGTCATAGATGGCAGGTTGCTGTGTGTGGATGTGGAATGGGGGACCGTTAACCTGTGGCTAATCAATGTGTATTGCCCTACTGATGTGGGAGGAAGGGTGGAGCTACTCAAGGCACTCTCCCCCCTATTGCTATGTAGCACAGACGTGATAGTGGGAGGGGATTTTAATTGTATCTTAGAGCACACAGACAGGCAGTCTAGCTCTCTGATAAAATTGGATTCCAGCTCACTGGCCCTGCAAAACTTAGTTCAAGACTTTAAACTCTCAGACACATATAGACGTACAGATGCAGCCATTCAAAATGGGTGAGGTATTTCACGGCATACCGCGACATGCCCACCGGGGTATCACGCGGTATCACGTGTGTCACGTGACTAGCTATCCGGCGTCGCCTTGTAAAACCGCCAGGGGGAGCTTAACCTCTCATGTACAGCATTCGAGCCTTTAATTTTGAACTGTGTATTACAGCATGTTAATCATCAGTCATTCAAATGTTGGTATATTTTATGAAAGCAAGATTGCTCAGTTGGACAAAAGTACACAACCTACCTTTATCAGAAATATTTATGCATCAAAGCCTTTACTGAAGATATTACTAATAGTATTAATAATGGATGACTTTGGACAAGCTGTATACTCAAAGTATAATTTCTTTAGCACATTTGTACAAGCACTTGGAATCTGTCCAAGCCATACTTTGTCAGGCATTTTGTTTTACTTCAACGGGCATAAAAACTTCCTTGCTTTTAACAGGGCGTTTCATAATTTCTAGCTACGAAAATGATTTAAAATGCGACACCTATCATGAAAAGAAAAAAATACACACCAGTATTCCATTTCTCCCTAAACATTGTAAGCTTCGAAGTCTTTAACTAACGTGATACCGGAGTCAACAAGCATACTTTTAGAATTTGATTTAAAGGGAATATAATATGGAATCGCGTATCTCAAGAATTTAATAACGGTATGATTATATCCGTGTACAGCGGGAGGGCTGTTTCGCCTGCCTGCTTATGCGAGCTGTCTTGTAGCCTACTGGTCTAGGTGCGTGACTACCAACTGGCAGGTTGTGTGTTTGAATCCAGCTGGTGCTGGACCTTTCAGTTTTATTTATTTATTTTTTAATCGCGTAACATAAACATATTACCATATGCAAACTGTACTGTATACAATATGTATATGTATATTTGATGTCTTAACTGTGCCCGTTTAAGTATTGAATATTCATATCTAATTTTACCACTGAAGGGAAATCTTAACATAAACAGTATATGGCTGGTCTCGGTACTTTAAAGAAAAAAATACACACCAGTATTCCATTTCTCCCTAAACATTGTAAGCTTCGAATGAAACCACTAAATAAAGACATAAATATAGAAATCTTAAGATTTGTTTTATTTAATGTTGGTAGCAGGATGAACTCTCAGAGTGTATATTTTGTCGCAAAGTTGCTACAAGATGTTAACAGTGAAAAAGGTATTTAGAAATGAGTTATTTCAAGATGAAAAAGAAAACATACACGAAACATGGTTTCATTACGACCAGAATCGGTCTTGAGATATTTTTAACTTGATTTACAGTATTTGAGAGGTATGTCTTAACACCGATACTACAGTGCTTAAGTACTGCTCACGTATATGTTTTTAGGTTTATATTATGCATTTCATACGGTCAAATTACTTTTGAGCAACTAATAAGAAGCGCTAAACGGTATGCGTTTTAGTTTCGTTTTTTGCTGGAACCCGTGGTTTCATATCAAGTACATACAAGTCATTTTTTAAATGTTGTAGTTCGTCTTGAAAAAATGTTACGAGTACATCATCTATCAACAATTACACAGGTTCTGTTTCCATATTGCGGATTTTGGTTAGGTACAGTATTATCAAATCCAGTGGCGCTGTGTGTTACTTTACTGAGTCCCAATCTGTGATTGAAACCTGTAAAACCGGTTTAATTCGTCACAGCCAGCACTCTTCAGGTGTGAGGGTCTTCTGCTCAGAATGAAACGCTAAAATGTTTGTGTATATTCTAATGGTAGTGGGGGCAGGGTGTGTGGGAACAGGTTTGTTCTTCACACCTGAAACATTTTCTCTGAAAGGATTTTCTTCGCAGTTTAACCGATCTTGTTACAGCATGTTGCAGTTTACTATTATTAACCATATTAATTTTAAGTGCTTAATGTAAAATCTTGTAAAAATATATTTTCATTGTTCAAATATACATTAATATACATTAAGTCTGACTATCATATAATAAGTTAAATACAAAACTAAAGAAAAAATAGGGTTAAATATAATTCAAAATATTTTGCTAACAATGTTAACTGTTTATGAATAATAAAATGTATTAACTAAGGAGTAGGATGGCACAGTTGTTAGTATGTTTTTTGTTTTGTTTCTTTTTCATAAATACAACAGTAGTACCTGATGTCTCAGTGGCTTTCAAAATTAAATTATGCATGCAAACCTGTGAACTAGAAAGATAACTAAGATTTTAATACTAATTAAATGACCGCGGGCACTTCCCACCCCCTCTACATTCTCAGAGTAGAACAGACTAACATTCTAATGAAAGACGGTCCACCCCCCACGGACAGGAAAAGTGCCCACAGGCACTTAAACTTAATATGGTCAGTAACGGAAAACAGTAACATGGTAAGAAGGAGCACGTACAAACGTTTTCGAAATAACCACATGTAAGACTCTGATCCTAAAAATGTTTAGGGAGAAAGTGGAATACTGGTGTGTATTTTTTCTTTAAACTACCAATACCAGCCATATACAGCCTGTAACGTAGGGATTTCTATATGTCTTTATTTAGTGTTTACATTAGTGACAAAGGCTAAAGCTTCAGTAACGTGTACATATCTCCACTTTTTATAAAACGACTTGGTTGAAAACTGTTCCAGAGCCACTGTTGTTTCATCAGTGAAAAGTACATCATGAAATGCCTCTCCCTGTTCAATCCACTGGAAAAAAGAAAAGGAGCATAAAGCTTCTGATGGTCATAAACGATATTCATTTAGGAGCAGCATCAGAGGTATGTTTTTAACTGCACTGCATTGGAGAGAATACCATAGTGTGTTTTTTTTTTTTTTCTCCCTGGCGGAAACTGGCTTCCAGAAGAATCAGTATGGCTCAGAGATTAAATAAAACTTCACAGACATTAACGAAGAGCATAACGCGTGTACTGTATACACTGCAAGTACAACCCAACTCTCTGCAGGAGTGCTGGCTGTGACGAATTGAACCGGTTTCACGGATATTTTCAAAGTAGGAGGCGAGATTTCCAGCGAAAGACACCCCCCCCCCAAAAAAAACCCAGTAAATACAGTACTTACTAGTTAAAGGCTAGGCTCCCGACTACGGCGAAAGGAACCCTTCTTTCATTAGAAGACAATGAACATATTTTAGCCCTGAATGAATTAATAGCAAACATGGTTTACATAAAAGACATTTTTCCAAGAAAGTTTAGCCTTTGTCACTAATGAAACCACTAAATAAAGACATAAATAGAAAAATCTTAAGATTTTTAAAATACATGACTTTGCTAAAATTTATTTGAAAATAAAAACAATTACAACCGCCAGGGGAGAGAGAGAACAGGGGAGGGATGTTGGTTTTGCATAAGGGGTGGGGCTATGGAAAGTAGGTCTGTTTGGGAATGTGTAGTTACATGTTCTGGCTGTTTGTGAATTATCGTTGTTGAGTATGGAGTGTTGAGGTATTGATTTTGTGTAATGCTTTATGTTGATAATTGAGGTGGATTTTGTTTATGATAAACAGGATAAACTGGGATGGGAGGAAGGTTTGGTTTTGCATAAGGGGCGGGATTATGATAATTGGAGGACTTTGCAAGTGTAAAATGGTTTGATTATTTGATTTTGTATTGTGGTTGTTATCTATGTTTTTGGTTGGTATTATGTTTATATGGTTGTTTTTGTTGGTTGGTTGTTATTATGGTTATTAATAATACGATCTATAGTTGAAATCTGAGCCTAAATAAAAAGAAAAAGCAAGTGATTAGGTTTATGAGCAATCTAATTACTTATTCGTTTAAAAAGCTATATAAAATAAAGTTTATTATTAATTTGCTGGACAGAGCGGTGAACATTATTATGCATAAGACAAAGATAACGATCCTGATCAGTTTAGAAATCTGTGTACGCTGTAAGGTTTTTACTTCTTAAACTTTTAAAATACACGTTTTGAATAGAAAGAAATCCTCTTCCTGGTATAGCAAACCAGCACGTCTTTTTTCTCCAATCAGAGGGGTGTCAGATGGTGTCAGCCAATCACCATTCTGCGTTGGGTAGCAACGGGTGACTGTTCTCAGGCGGAAGATGTAAACAGCTTAATGTTCGTGTTAAATATTTTTTTTTAATTAAAATTCATTCTATGCAGCAATCGCATATTTGGGTACCGTTTCATAAAACTTTCATGCTTAAAATGTTTAGGGAGAAATGGAAGACTGGTGTGTATTTTTTCTTTAAACTACCAAGACCAGCCATACACAGTACAGTTTACATACATACAGTAATGTTTTAATTTAATATCGTTGAGGACCTTCAGATGCATTATGCTCCTCTTCTTTTTATGCTCAGCTACTAAAATTTCCCTTTAGTGGTAAAATCCATATAAATATTCAAAACTAAGCGTATTAAAATGTGCACAGTAAAGACATTAAATGATTAAATCTATGCACTACCAACCAATGCACCACGAGTGCCCCTGGCGGTCATTTTGGCCAGCCAATCACTTGCCCTGCGGTACCCTCCGGTGCCCCGCGGTGGCTTGTGGGTAGGTTACCGTACCGCGGGTTTTTACCGCGCATTTTGAATGGCTGCATCTGTATATATCCCACAACAGCAGGATATACATGGTCAGGGAGGAATAGCAGCTCCAGAATTGACTATTGCTTTGTCTCAGAGAGAGTGAAAGTTGTTGGGGTCACTCTTCAGCCTGTCTTCTTCTCAGATCATCAGGCTTTAGGGTGTAGAGTGGAACTCCAGGGCGGGACTGTCTTTGGCCCAGGCCTCTGGAAACTCAACACAAAGCTGCTAGAGAACGAGGGGGTAGTATCCCGCTACAAGGAGAAACTATCACAGTGGCTGTCCTTGCAGTGTCTGTACGGGTCAGTAGGAGAGTGGTGGGAGGAGGTGAAGGTGAGGACAAAGGCCTTTTTCATGGCTGAGGGAAGGAAGGCTGCTGCCAGACGGAGAGGAGTGCTAGCCAGGAAACAGAGGCAGCTGCAGCGTCACTACACGATGCTGCACAGTGGCTTCGATGTGCTCGATGATATCACCCTTTTAAAAAAGGACATCCGGAGCATAGCCAAAGAAAGTAGTCGAGGAGTGCTGTTAAGAAGCAGAGTGCAGTTCTTGGAAGAAAATGAGAAGTGTACTCGCTTCTTTTTCAGGAAAGTGGCAGGCTCCAAGTCTGTCATGGAAAGTGTAGTTGATGAGGAGGGACGAGAGAGAACAGAGCCGAGTGCTATCCTGCACCGAGGCCTTCTACTCAAGACTGTACAGCTCTATAGAGGTAAAGGATGAAGAAATTCATTTTTTTACCTCAGAGCTAGAAAATGTTTTGAGTGAAGAAGATAGGGAAGTACTTGAGAGGGATTTGACAGTAGAAGAGCTGAGACAGGCTATAGAGAGCTTACAGAAGGGGAAAACTCCGGGTGCTGATGGGCTCCCTAAAGAATTTTATTGCACCTTTTGGGATCTGCTTCAGGATCCGCTACTGCTCCTATTCGAGGAAAGCTATAAGACAGAATTGCTGCCTGACTCCTTAAGAGAAGGCACTATCTCTCTCTAGTTTAAGAAAGGAGCAAAGAATGACATAAAGAATTGGAGACCCCTCAGCCTGTTAGGCGTGGACACTAAGATCCTGTCCAAAGCCCTTTTCCTGCGCCTACAAAATGTAGTGGCCTCACTGGTAGGGAAAGAACAGACTTGTGGGATAGCAGGACGCCTGATGAGCGACAACCTGGCCTTGTTGAGGGATGTCTGTCTGTACTCAGAGGACCACTCCATCCCTCTGTGCATTTTAGGTGTAGACCTAGAAAAGGCCTTTGACCGCCTAAACCGGCAAGTACTTAACATCGGTACTTGAGCACATGAAGTTTGGCCCCATCATGAGAAAGTGGATTAACCTGCTGTACACAGGTAGCAACAGCAGAGTAATGGTTAATGGCAATAGATCTAGCCCCTTTGAAGTCTGTTCAGGGGTGAGGCAGGGCTGCCCATTATCCCCCTTGTTATTCGTTTTGGCTATGGAGCCCTTAGCCTGTGCCTTGCGCCAGGATCAGGCCATTAATGGGATACCAGTGCCTGGAAGTGGGGGAGGAGAGGTAAAGACATCTGTATACATGGATGACGTCACCCTGCTAACTCTCTGACAATGCCTCAATTAGCAGAGGTCTGCAGTGCTGTGATCGTTTCTCTTTGGCTTCCTCTGCAAAAATTAACAAATCTAAGAGTGAGATTTTTTATCAGAACTGGAGGGAGCCAAAAGAAGGACATGATCTCAGGCTGCAAGAGAAGAGAATTAAGGTCCTGGGGGTGTATTTTGGAGAAGAGATGGGAACAGTAAATTGGCAGAACAAATTGCCAATCTTAAACAAAAAACTGATGCAATGGAAGGACCGAGACCTCACCATGACAGGGAAGGTGCTGGTCATCAAAGCCCAGCTCTTGCCTGTCTTGAATTTTCTGGCTTTTACCTTCCCAATCCCACACCGTGTTGCGGTGGTGCTGAGGAGATTGATGTTTAAATTTCTATGGGGTGGGAAGCAGGAAAGACTCAGAAGGGAAATAATGTACAGGCCGCTACCCTGAGGGGGTAAGTCTGTCCCAGATATTGCTACTAAGCTGCTGTGCATTTTCCTGGCCTCTGTGCTGAGAGGCTTTGCAACAGCACCTGCAGCGCGCACCTGGACTTATTTTTCCAGGCTCTGGGTAGGTAGGGAGGTGTTCAGAGTGTGGGGTGTCAGACCCAAGCTGGATGTCCCACTCTCTGACACATGCCCTGCAATTTATGGGACAGTTGAAAGTTTTCTAAGATCTCACCCAATTGGACATATTCCCCTCTGAGATGTCAGTGTCCAAAAACTGGCAGATTTCGTTGCACTCCAGAACAATAGGCAGACCCTTTTATTTTCTTTTCACAAAAAAATACAGGAAATCACAAATCAGAAAGCTTTACATTAATATACATACTTAAAACAGTATATATGATCACATCTCATTACATTTTGACACGGTAACAGTTACATAGCAACAATTTTCTTTTTTTCTGGTGCAAATCACATTCTTTATTTAAACATGATAATGTTTTTCACAGTTTCTTGAGATATTGACCTATGCTCTCTATTTCCCACAGATTTTCTGCTTCCTCCCTCCCTTCTCTCCACAGATCTCTGAGGTAATAGTTCTCTCGGGTGATGAACAGGGCCAGGCTACCTGCTGCCTTGACTGGGACCTCGATGCCTTTGAACAGCCCCATGTTCCTCACTCTCCACAGGGCGTCTTTCCCACTGTTCACCACGGCCCAGATCCTGTCAAACACGTCAGGAGGAAGTTTGACAGGAGAGATGCCGTATATGATGAAAGCAGCGGTCAGGGTAAATTGGGGCGAGAGAGCCTGCAGCCAATCTTCAAACTGTGCCCAGAAGGCCTTAGCAAAAAAGCAGGACCACAGGAGATGGGTCACAGTCTCCTCCTCGCCGCAGCCCACCCTAACGCAGCGAGGGCTGGGGGTGAGGCCCCTACGGTACAAGAAAGTTCGTACCGGTAAGCACTGGTGGACGACACTCCAGGCTAAATCTCTGTGAATGTTGCACAGAAATTTAGAGGATGTGTGTTTCCACACCTTCCTTGTTTGGGCTGATGTTAAAATGCCCACAGGGGTCTGCCTATTGTTCTGGGGTGCTACGAAATCTTCCAGTTTTTGGACGCTGACATCTCGGAGGGGAATATGGCCAATTGGGTGAGATCTTAGAAAACTTTTAACTGTCCCATAAATTGCAGGGCATGTGTCAGAGAGTGGGACGTCCAGCTTGGGTCTGACACCCCACACTCTGAACACCTCCCTACCTACCCAGAGCCTGGAAAAATAAGTCCAGGTACGCGCTGCAGGTGCTGTTGCAAAGCCTCTCAGCACAGAGGCCAGGAAAATGCACAGCAGCTTCGTAGCAATATCTGGGACAGACTTCCCCCCTGAGGGTAGCGGCCTGTACATTATTTCCCTTCTGAGTCTTTCCTGCTTCCCACCCCATAGAAATTGAAACATCAATCTCCTCAGCACCGCCGCAACACGGTGTGGGATTGGGAAGGTAGAAGCCAGAAAATTCAAGACAGGCAAGAGCTCGGCTTTGATGACCAGCACCTTCCCTGTCATGGTGAGGTCTCGGTCCTTCCATTGCATCAGTTTTTTGTTTAAGATTGGCAATTTGTTCTGCCAATTTACTGTTCCCATCTCTTCTCCAAAATACACCCCCAGGACCTTAATTCTCTTCTCTTGCAGCCTGAGATCATGTCCTTCTTTTGGCTCCCTCCAGTTCTGATAAAAAATCTCACTCTTAGATGTGTTAATTTTTGCGGAGGAAGCCAAAGAGAACCGATCACAGCACTGCAGAGCTCTGCTAATTGAGGCATTGTCAGAGAGGAGCAGGGTGACGTCATCCATGTATAGAGATGTCTTTACCTCTCCTCCCCCACTTCCAGGCACTGGTATCCCATTAATGGCCTGATCCTGGCGCAAGGCACAGGCTAAGGGCTCCATAGCCAAAACGAATAACAAGGGGGATAATGGGCAGCCCTGCCTCACCCCTGAACAGACTTCAAAGGGGCGTGATCTATTGCCATTAACCATTACTCTGCTGTTGCTACCTGTGTACAGCAGGTTAATCCACTTTCTCATGATGGGGCCAAACTTCATGTGCTCAAGTACCGATGTTAAGTACTGCCGGTTTAGGCGGTCAAAGGCCTTTTCTAGGTCTACACCTAAAATGCACAGAGGGAGGGAGCGATCCTCAGAGTACAGACAGACATCCCTCAACAAGGCCGGGTTGTCGCTCATCAGGCGTCCTGCTATCCCACAAGTCTGTTCTTTCCCTACCAGTGAGGCCACTACATTTTGTAGGCGCAGGAAAAGGGCTTTGGACAGGATCTTAGTGTCCACGCCTAACAGGCTGAGGGGTCTCCAGTTCTTTATGTCATTTTTTGCTCCTTTCTTAAACAAGAGAGAGATAGTGCCTTCTCTTAAGGAGTCAGGCAGCAATTCTGTCTTGTAGCTTTCCTCGAATAGGAGCAGTAGCGGATCCTGAAGCAGATCCCAAAAGGTGCAATAAAATTCTTTAGGGAGCCCGTCAGCACCCGGAGTTTTCCCCTTCTGTAAGCTCTCCATAGCCTGTCTCAGCTCTTCTACTGTCAAATCCCTCTCAAGTACTTCCTTATCTTCTTCACTCAAAATGTTTTCTAGCTTTGAGGTAAAAAAATGAATATCTTCATCCTTTACCTCTGTAGAGCTGTACAGTCTTGAGTAGAAGGCCTCGGTGCAGGAGAGGATAGCACTCGGCTCTGTTCTCTCTCGTCCCTCCTCATCAACTACACTTTCCATGACAGTCTTGGAGCCTACCACTTTCCTGAAAAAGAAGCGAGTACACTTCTCATTTTCTTCCAAGAACTGCACTCTGCTTCTTAACAGCACTCCTCGACTACTTTCTTCGGCTATGCTCCGGATGTCCTTTTTTAAAAGGGCGATATCCTCGAGCACATCGAAGCCACTGTGCAGCATCGTGTAGAGACGCTGCAGCTGCCTCTGTTTCCTGGCTAGCACTCCTCTCCGTCTGGCAGCAGCCTTCCTTCCCTCAGCCATGAAAAAGGCCTTTGTCCTCACCTTCACCTCCTCCCACCACTCTCCTACTGACCCGTACAGACACTGCAAGGACAGCCACTGTGATAGTTTCTCCTTGTAGCGGGATACTACCCCCTCGTTCTCTAGCAGCTTTGTGTTGAGTTTCCAGAGGCCTGGGCCAAAGACAGTCCCGCCCTGGAGTTCCACTCTACACCCTAAAGCCTGATGATCTGAGAAGAAGACAGGCTGAAGAGTGACCCCAACAACTTTCACTCTCTCTGAGACAAAGCAATAGTCAATTCTGGAGCTGCTATTCCTCCCTGACCATGTATATCCTGCTGTTGTGGGATATATACATCTATATGTGTCTGAGAGTTTAAAGTCTTGAACTAAGTTTTGCAGGGCCAGTGAGCTGGAATCCAATTTTATCGGCGAGCTAGACTGCCTGTCTGTGTGCTCTAAGATACAATTAAAATCCCCTCCCACTATCACGTCTGTGCTGCATAACAATAGGGGGGAGAGTGCCTTGAGTAGCTCCACCCTTCCTCCTACGTCAGTAGGGCAATACACATTGATTAGCCGCAGGTTAACGGTCCCCCATTCCACATCCACACACAGCAACCTGCCATCTATGACCCTCTGAATACTTTTCAATTTGAATGCCCATCCTTTGAAAAGAATGGCCACGCCAGAGGCTCTGTTGTTATTGTCCCCTGACCAAACAGAAGGCCCTTTATCCCACCTATCTTCAAAACTTTTATACCTCTCTTGATAGGCTAAAGCACACTCCTGCAACATCAACACATCTCCCTCTCTCTGCTGGAGGTAATCAAAGACAGACTGGCATTTAACTCTGTCATTGATACCTCTTGTGTTAAGAGAAATTATGTTAAGAGCCATATTACATAAGAAAGTGGAACCAGTCTTTACAAAACACATTTCTCTTCGGTCTCACCTGTTACCTTTTTCTTTTTCTTTTTCTTCTTACCAATTTCCTGCCAGCCATCCTCTGAATGAGCCTTCATCAGGGTGGCAGCAGTAAAAGCGTTCACAGAGTCCATTTCAAGGAAGGGGGTAGAGGGAGGGGTGGAGAGGTTCCAGCTGTCCCCATCGCCATGCTCTCCTTCCTCCTCGCTCGGGGAGAAAACAGAGTCATTTTTCCTTTTCCTCAAGTCCAGCTCCTGGGAGCACTGAGGGGAAAGGGGTGCAGCCGATGCACCAGTCTCCTCTTCCCCCTCACCCACCAGCTGCTGCAGATCCTCCGTGATGGACTGGATGGAGGAGAGGAGGGCATCTGTAGCACTTGCAGAGTCTGAGAAAAGCAGCTCCGCTGAATCCTGGGTATCCTCGCTGGACCCGCTCCACCGGGGGGCCCCACACTGGCCCTCGTTCTGAGGAGCAGGAGTGGGGGAGGGGTCCTCGCTGTTCTCGGGGGTTTTCAAACCCTCGTGCTTGTCTGGTGCAGTCTGCGGTTGTGGGGGGGTAGTGGATTTCTCTTCCACCAGCCCCGGAGCCACAGCAGGACTGATCCTGGCTGGAGGCTGAGAGTCTTTGTCCAACAAGGGTTCTTTGTTTGACTTGTTGTTTGCTTTGGATTTTCGGGCCGGTTTGGCTGAAACAAGCACTGCCTCATCCTTTCTCATTTTGAGTTTATTGGCGTAGGCGTGAGGGCAGTTCTTAAAAACGTGTCCTTCCGAGCCACATAAATTGCACTTTGGCAGCATTGAACAGTCAGAGGCTAAATGTCCCTGTTTGCCACAGGTCTTGCAGCATTTCACAGTGCAGGACGATGCCAGGTGTCCCACAGCACCACAGCGCCGACACACCTTTGGTTGTCCCACATAAAACACATAGCCATTGCAGGCACCCAGCCGGATTGTAGAGGGCAGGTGCCTTAAGCCTCCATTTACGCTGTCCGGTAGCAAGCGAACCTCGAATTTCCTTGCTCCTGTTTTTATACCATCAACATCTCTAACCTCAGTTCCATGGTGGACGGTGCAGTACTGGTTAAGCCAGGTGTGAATGTCCTCCGTCTTTGCCAGTTCCGAGAACATAACAACATGCACCGTTTTCCTCTCTCTCTGTGTCAGAGGCTGCAAGTTGATCTTCTCAAGTGCAGGAACTTTGCCTCTTTTTGCCTCAAACACATCCACGCATTGTTCAAACAGAGGATAGGTAGCAAATACAACCTCAAATGCTTTCTGACCTGGGAGAGCGAAGATGAAATCCAAGTGCCGAGGTTCAAAGCCAAGTTCCTTCTGTAACACTTTTCTGCTGAACTGCATACGATCCATGAAGAGGTCATCCAAGAGCTCAAAACGTACAGCATTCTTACGGGATCCAAAGGTTGCCATTTCAAAAACCGCAAATCGAACACTGCTTCCAACAAAAGAAAAACAATCCAACTACTCCACCTACAGGCTGATCAAGGTATCTCCCCTGCCAGGTAAGTATAAGCTGTACAAGCCCCTGCAAGTGCCCCGCACCCACAGCACAAAGCGCGCAGCCTAGGCCTGCTCCTCACCCCGCACACCACCGCCTCCTGCTGGGCCCACTCTTTCGCACACTCACACGCCACACTAACACTCAAAAGGGTGGGCAAAACGAGAAAACGAGCGCGCCGTTGCCTACACATCTGCAGTCGCCAATGTGCATTCGCAGCATTTCCCGGGATGCAATTCGGCCTCATTTGCATAACACCAGACCGGCAGATCGCTACACAAGCTCGCGTCATGCGCCTGCCACACACCGAACAAACACCGGAGCCCATTCAGCATTTTCCAAAAAACGGGCCTGCTCGCCTGCCCACAAGGCTCCGTCTCTTACCCGCTCTCCAGAGCCTGCTGCCTTCTGTGTTGTTCTCTCAGCACCGCTGCAGAGGACACAACTCCTGCAGCGTGGGGTGAAAGTTTCCACGCTCCGCCGCAGGGAAGGCTCGCTCCGTGCGCACACGTCCTTTCACTGCCAGTTCAACAAGTGCTCCGCATTAGCAGCATCGGGGTTCCGGCGTGTCGCACCTCACCTCACCGCGCACCTCGTCTCAGGGGCCGGCTTCAAAGACAATACAGCAAACACAGCGGGGCGGGGGAAGTAGACGACACGACACATGCAGGTACATTCAGCTCCAGCGGGAACGAGTCATTTGTCGGTCTTTTCAAGTGCTGGGAGCCGAGTAATCCTTCGCTTGTATCATTTCTCCCCGGTGACTAGATCTCACCCTGCGACTCTCGACTGGGCCGACGTGTTGGACTGGTGCGCTTTATGTGCTGAAATAAACACGCGACAGCCCAGAAATGTTTTGAGTGCTGTGCACTGGAGGTTTTTGTCTTGTGAAGACTTGCCTTGTGCTCCTCCGAGCAGTTTGTTTGTTCTCCTCCAGTGCGGGACAAGCCAACACAAGGGAGCACATTCGCCAACATCCAGGTACGCAATGCGATTTGGAAAGAGGCTCCTTTCCAAAGAGTTGCACACGAACGATCCTTCAGTCCCACTCGGGGGGCACGGAGCCCCAGCCACACACAGCTTCAAGTAGCGAGTCAGGCGCCATGGCTTTCGCTTGTGGCCACACCACCCTGAATGTGCCTGATCTTGTCTGATCTCAGAAGCTGAGCAGCGTTAGGCCTGGTTAGTACTTGGATGAGAGACCGCCTGGGGATACCAGGTGCTGCAAGCTTTTGCTCTCTCGGCCAGCAGGGGTCGCCGTTGGTACCGTAAGCTTTGGGAGGAAAACCTGTAGGATGGAAAGGTGATCTATAGCCTCATCTCTAGAGATGTTTTGTTGCTATGGCATGTGTGTGACCCATATAAAAAAAAAAACGTTTGTAAAACGAATATCGAAGTTGCCTCTAAATCTACAAATGAAGATGAATCGATAAACCACTTGTTTTTCGTATAACTATACATATATTCATTTATAACTGATTTCATTCATTGAGCACGGATACAATAGAGGTACAGCCATTCACTGCTTGACATGTCTGCACTGGTACAGAACCTAGGAATCAGAAAATGGGTGAAACTGTCTTTAGAATTAGCATACAGTACCGAGGCCCCCATGACCAAATAAAGGCTAACCTCGATAATCAGCCTAAATAATGCAGACTACAGCAAAACGACTGTCTTTGAAAAGGGAATGAATGTCCGGAAGGAGTAGTGTAACCAGCTTGAAATGCTTCTCCGGACCTCTAACTAAAAGAAACCGGGAACCAGCAGTGGCATCGACTCCTTTCGAACTGGGATCCTATCGCAGCTCATGGTGTCGTAACTCTTCCGTATCTGATATTGGACCAAGCACATCAGGGGAGAGCGCTAACGCAGTCCCCCACTACCAGAAATTATGCAGTCGAGATTCCCACATTAGAAGAATTGGCAGGGGTCAGCACAACCGGAGTGCAATGGCCGAGCCTCGCTCTGGGTGAACTGATTTCGATTTTTAAGAACTTTATTTTCTTTTCACAAAAAAATACAGGACATCACAAATTAGAAAGGTTTACATTAATATACATACTTAAAACAGTATATATGATCACATCTTATTACATTTTGACACTGTACCAGTTACATAGCAACAATTTTCTTTTTTTCTGGTGCAAATCACATTCTTTACTTAAACATGATAATGTTTTTCACAGTTTCTTGAGATATTGACCTATGCTCTCTATTTCCCACAGATTTTCTGCTTCCTCCCTCCCTTCTCTCCACAGATCTCTGAAGTAATAGTTCTCTCGGGTGATGAACAGGGCCAGGCTACCTGCTGCCTTGACTGGGACCTCGATGCCTTTGAACAGCCCCATGTTCCTCACTCTCCACAGGGCGTCTTTCCCACTGTTCACCACGGCCCAGATCCTGTCAAACACGTCAGGAGGACGTTTGACAGGAGAGATGCTGTATATGACGAAAGCAGCGGTCAGGGTAAATTGGAGCGAGAGAGCTTGCAACCAATCTTCAAACTGTGCCAAGAAGGCCTTAGCAAGAAAGCAGGACCAAAGGGGATGGGTCACAGTCTCCTCCTCGCCGCAGCCCACCCTAACGCAGCGAGGGCTGGTGGTGAGGCCCCTATGGTACAAGAAAGTTCGTACCGGTAAGCACTGGTGAACGACACACCAGGCTAAATCTCTGTGAATGTTGCACAGAAACTTAGAGGATGTGTGTTTTCACACCTTCCTTGTTTGGGCTGATGTTTAAATGCCCACAGGGGTCTGCCTATTCTTCTGTGGTGCAACGAAATCTTCCAGTTTTTGGACGCTGACATCTCGGAGGGGAATATGGCCAATTGGGTGAGATCTTAGAATACTTTTAACTGTCCCATAAATTGCAGGGCATGTGTCAGAGATTGGGACATCCAGCTTGGGTCTGACACCCCACACTCTGAACACCTCCCTACCTACCCAGAGCCTGGCAAAATAAGTCCAGGTACGGGCTTCAGGTGCTGTTGCAAAGCCTCTCAGCACAAAGGCCAGGAAAATGCACAGCAGCTTCGTAGCAATATCTGGGACAGACTTCCCCCCTGAGGGTAGCGGCCTGTACATTATTTCCCTTCTGAGTCTTTCCTGCTTCCCACCCCATAGAAATTGAAACATCAATCTCCTCAGTACCACCGCAACACGGTGTGGGATTGGGAAGGTAGAAGCCAGAAAATTCAAGACAGGCAAGAGCTGGGCTTTGATGACCAGCACCTTCCCTGTCATGGTGAGGTCTCGGTCCTTCCATTGCATCAGTTTTTTGTTTAAGATTGGCAATTTGTTCTGCCAATTTACTGTTCCCATCTCTTCTCCAAAATACATCCCCAGGACCTTAATTCTCTTCTCTTGCAGCCTGAGATCATGACCTTCTTTTGGCTCCCTCCAGTTCTGATAAAAAATCTCACTCTTAGATTTGTTAATTTTTGCAGAGGAAGCCAAAGAGAAACAATCACAGCACTGCAGAGCTCTGCTAATTGAGGCATTGTCAGAGAGGAGCAGGGTGACGTCATCCATGTATAGAGATGTCTTTACCTCTCCCCCCCCACTTCCAGGCACTGGTATCCCATTAATGGCCTGATCCTGGCGCAAGGCACAGGCTAAGGGCTCCATAGCCAAAACGAATAACAAGGGGGATAATGGGCAGCCCTGCCTCACCCCTGAACAGACTTCAAAGGGGCGTGATCTATTGCCATTAACCATTACTCTGCTGTTGCTACCTGTGTACAGCAGGTTAATCCACTTTCTCATGATGGGGCCAAACTTCATGTGCTCAAGTACCGATGTTAAGTACTGCCGGTTTAGGCGGTCAAAGGCCTTTTCTAGGTCTACACCTAAAATGCACAGAGGGAGGGAGTGGTCCTCTGAGTACAGACAGACATCCCTCAACAAGGCCAGGTTGTCACTCATCAGGCATCCTGCTATCCCACAAGTCTGTTCTTTCCCTACCAGTGAGGCCACTACATTTTGTAGGCGCAGGAAAAGGGCTTTGGACAGGATCTTAGTGTCCACGCCTAACAGGCTGAGGGGTCTCCAGTTCTTTATGTCATTCTTTGCTCCTTTCTTAAACAAGAGAGAGTGCCTTCTCTTAAGGAGTCAGGCAGCAATTCTGTCTTATAGCTTTCCTCGAAAAAGAGCATTAGCGGATCCTGAAGCAGATCCCAAAAGGTGCAATAAAATTCTTTAGGGAGCCCGTCAGCACCCGGAGTTTTCCCCTTTTGTAAGCTCTCCATAGCCTGTCTCAGCTCTTCTACTGTCAAATCCCTCTCAAGTACTTCCCTATCTTCTTCACTCAAAATGTTTTCTAGCTTTGAGGTAAAAAAATGAATTTCTTCATCCTTTACCTCTGTAGAGCTGTACAGTCTTGAGTAGAAGGCCTCGGTGCAGGAGAGGATAGCACTCGGCTCTGTTCTCTCTCGTCCCTCCTCATCAACTACACTTTCCATGACAGACTTGGAGCCTACCACTTTCCTGAAAAAGAAGCGAGTACACTTCTCATTTTCTTCCAAGAACTGCACTCAGCTTCTTAACAGCACTCCTCGACTACTTTCTTCCGCTATGCTCCGGATGTCCTTTTTTAAAAGGGTGATATCATCGAGCACATCGATAGTTTCTCCTTGTAGTGGGATACTATCCCGTCGTTCTCTAGCAGCTTTGTGTTGAGTTTCCAGAGACCTGGGCCAAAGACAGTCCCGCCCTGGAGTTCCACTCTACACCCTAAAGCTTGGTGATCTGAGAAGAAGACAGGCTGATGAGTGACCCCAACAACTTTCACTCTCTCTGAGACAAAGCAATAGTCAATTCTGGAGCTGCTATTCCTCCCTGACCATGTATATCCTGCTGTTGTGGGATATATACATCTATATGTGTCTGAGAGTTTAAAGTCTTGAACTAAGTTTTGCAGGGCCAGTGAGCTGGAATCCAATTTTATCGGCCTTTTGGCTAAAATCAAGTTCAAGTGGCATGCCCGCAGTTCCTGTCTTTCCAAAGTTCTAGAAGGCGATCGAAGATCCTGAAGAGTGCTTGAGCTGGTATCGTCCTAGGTTGAGCCTAGGGGGTTAAGGCCAAGCAGCAGCTGAGCTGGGTGGGATCCGGAAGCAACGTTCTCTCTCTCTGCTCTCTCCTCTCCCCTCCCCCTTTCTCTTGCTCCGCCTCCTTGGCCTCTTGGCTGGGAGTAGGTACTCGTGGCCTGCCCGCAGTGCTTGCTTTCTTCCTCAAGACTCGGAAGCGCTATCCGCTCCCTCTCTCTCTCTGCCTCCTTGGCCTCTTGGCGGGGAGTAGGTACTCGTGGCCTGCCCGCAGTTCTGACTTTCTTCCTCGAGACTCGGAGGCACTATCCGCTCCCTCTCTCTCCTCCTGCGCCTGCACCTAGCTGGGCTTTGCCCACAAGGACAAAGGCCAGGGCTCCCTTGCTGCTCCTTTAGCAGCTAAACCCTCCTCTCCACAGGACCTTGCTCTCTCTCTTTCTCTCCTTTTTTCTTTTTTCTCCTTTCCAGATGGCAGACAAGAAGACACTGATCCGGTTCCACTGGACCAAGAAAACAGAGACGATGCCAACTGCGAAATCCTTTTTCATTACCTTCCTGAGAGGGATCCTGCAGTTGGTGGCCAGAGATCTCTACTGCCTGCAAGACAAGAAGGCAGAGAGATACATGGGGGCCTACATGGCCACGGACGCCTCATATGAAAAGGCAACGAAAATGATCAGAGAAAAAGGTAAGCACCCCGGTTTCTCTGATTTCAGGCCAGAGCCTATGAGGAAGACAAACCAGAGGACCATCACAGTCCTCACATACAACCCCTACTAACCAATGGAACTGGTAACAGCGTACCTAGGGAGGTATGTAACTGTGGTGGGCAAACCGACGGAGATCAGGGACAGTTGCGGCGTCTGGTACGGCAAACGCCAGTACCGAGTCCTCCTGAAAGAGGACCCAGAGGGCGTCGACGGTTTCCAGCACTCCCCGGCCCGCTTCAACAACGGAGCCGACAGGGGGTACCTTTACTACCCCAGGATGCCACAAGGAGAACACATGTGACATCGTCAGATGTCACAACTGTAACAAAGAGGGGCACCTGGCAAAAACCTGCCGGGCAGCCAAAAAGTGCAACGGATGCGGCGCCGAGGGACACCTCCTTCACCAATGCAAGGTAAGCAAACCTTCGTTTGTGAAGGTGGTGGAAGCCGGCCGGCAGAAACCGGTCTCAAGACAAAGGGAGAGAGGTGAGAACAAAGAACCCGCACCTCCCCTGCAGAGAACCGAAACTGCCGAGGCCACACCCCCAGCCACACCAGTGCCACAAGATAGCTGCCAGGACGACGGACAAAATGGCTGACCGGAGAAAGGGCCCTAATAACTCCCAGCAAGAAGGGAAAGAGAAAGCGGGAGAAGAGATGCAGGGCGGATCCACCTTCGTAAGGACAAAAGAAAAGAGTGGTAAGGGAGAACAGTTTCCTAGTCCTAGAGGAAACGGAACTTTCTTCCCCCGAGGCCCAGGAACAACCGGAGGAGGCAGCCCAGGAAATGGAAACCCTCCCCCCCGAGGCCCAAAGACGACAGGAACTGACAGCCCAGGAAACAGAACCCCCATCTCTCCCGAGTCCCACGGACAACAGGAGGAGGCAGCCCAGGAATAGGTAACCCCCTCCCCCGAGTCCCACGGACAACAGGAAGAGGCAGCCCAGGAAGTCAGAACCCCCTCCCCCAAGGCCCAGGAGCAACTGGAGGTCCCCGAAACTCCTGGAGAAAGGGAAGAAAAAAGCCTTCCCGAAGCGGTGGTGGAGAGTATCCTCAAGGAAGACGAGGATTACTTTGAAGCCGCCCTGGAGCCGGGACTGATGGTAGGGCTGGACCTGTCCAGCATGTTTACCTTTCAGTCCCCAGCGAGACCTGGAGGGAGCCCAGCATATTCCCCCCAGGACCCGAACGAGAGGAGTTAGATCTAGGCTAAACAGTGCCCAGATGTAGACTCCCAAGTTTTCCACTGTAAGCACAAAGAGAGGAGGTTCAACTTTCACTTGTTTAATCATGATTGTGAAACTTACCTTTCTAACAACTAACTTGAGAGGGCTAATAGACCCGTTGAAAAGACGGGGAGTCTTTCATGATCTGGCCTCTCAGTTTGTTTCTTACAGGAAGTCCACCTGAAGGATGAAAGCGACAAGCTGACATTCACCAGGGAATGGACGAAGGGAGAATCATGCTGGAGCGTAGGAGGGGTCCACTCTTCCGGAGTGGGAATCCTCCTCGGAAACCCAGAGATGACGCTGGTTTCCTCCTTCTCGGTGGTGCAGGGCCGGATCCTGGTCGCAGACATCGACTGGAGGTGGCAGAAGTTGAGAGCAATTAACGTCTATGCTCCAACAGAACCCTCTATCCTGAAGGAAGTGTTTGCTGACCTGGCCAGCTGCTGCACCACCAACAGACAGGTGGTGCTTGGCGGGGACTTCAACATCGACCGGGAGAAGGGGAGCGACGCTAGCTCGGCAGAGCTGGAGTCGCTACTCAAGCAGTTCTCCCTGGT
Source organism: Lepisosteus oculatus (assembly GCF_040954835.1). NCBI lineage: Eukaryota > Metazoa > Chordata > Actinopteri > Semionotiformes > Lepisosteidae > Lepisosteus > Lepisosteus oculatus. Next base: position 26,134,175 of record NC_090709.1, on the reverse strand, counting down.
AGACGGCTTCAGATGGTGCCACCCTAACGACGCCGGAATGACATGGAAAAACTCCCGGGGAATGTGCAGCCGCCTGGACTACATCTTTCTGCACACAACCTGCTCCCTGGAGTCGGCGACGTTGTCCCCGGAGTGGTATTCCAACCATGAGCGCTTGACGGTGGTGGCTTACACCAACCTGCCGGCATTCGGTGGTGGGTACTGGAAGCTGAACCGTGAAATACTGGAGGAAGACGACTTCAAGGCACTGTTCCGTAAAGACTACGTGAGCTGGGTCGATCTGAGAGATGGCTACAGCTCCATGGTGGAATGGTGGGAGTCGGTGAAAGACAGGATCCGAACCCTGGCGCAGACGTACTGCAGACGGAAGGCGGCCAGGGAGAGGAAGGAAGCTGCACGACTCCAGAGACAACTAGAGGAGGAGTACAGCTCGGCTAACGGGGGAGGAGCCTTCAATTCAGTCCGGGCACGGGACCTGAAGGAGAGGCTCCGCAAACTCAATCAGGTCCGAGGAGCCCAGAAAAAGAGGGTGATCCACGGCCTGAGACGGGGAGATGGAGAGGAAGTGCTGGACGAGAGAGACAAGGTAGAAGCGGCCACCGCTTTCTACACGGAGCTCTTTTCAGAAAAGCAGACGGAGGTGGAGGCTGGCGATGCTTTTCTGGAGGAGCTGAAGGCACGAGTACCAGAGGAGGTGAGGGAGGACTTGGAGGGTCCGATCACGGCCGAGGAGCTGAAGGCGGCGCTCTTGTCCATGGAGAATGGCAAGGTGCCGGGGCCGGACGGACTCCCCAAGGAATTCTACACCTGCTTCTGGGACACCCTGGCGGCAAATCTGGTGGAAGTGGCGCAGGAGATCTTCCGCCGGGGGAAACTGGGAGACACCATGAGGGAGGGCATCATCTCCCTGCTTTTCAAGAGCCCTTAGCAGAGACGGTGAGACGGGACCCTGGAGATACCGGGAGGCGTGGGGGAAACCCTGAAGATCTCCCAGTACGCTGACGACACGACGCTGTTCCTGAGGTCGGACAGAGGGTTGAGGAGGGCCCTGCAGGTCATGGAGCAATACTCCAGAGCCTCGGGGTCAAAACTCAACCGCCGAAAGAGCAAACTGAAGTTCTTCGGGCCCTGGAAGCACAGGACAACGGCGCCGGAGGGTCTCGAGCTCTGCACGGAGCCCCTCAAAATACTGGGGGTTTCCTTCCAGAGCCAGGACAACGAGACCAACAACTGGACCAAGAGGATCGCCAAGGTGAACGCAAAGCTGGGTCTGTGGAAAATGCGGTCGCTGTCCTACACAGGGAAAGTGATGGTGTTGAAAGCAGACATCCTGTAGGCATGGGTTTACCTGGCGGTGGTGTACCCGCTGCCGGCCAGACTCAGACGAGCGGTGCAAGGGATGATCTTTGGCTTCGTCTGGGGCGGCAAGTACGAGTACATCACGAGAAACCGGATGTGTCAGCCGGTCGAGGAAGGGGGTCGAGATGTCCCACATTTCCCCCTGAAACTCGACTGCATCGTCTACTGCAGGCTCTGTTGGGCGCTGCGGGAGCCCATCGGCCACAAGTACCAGTACTTTGTCAGGCTGTGGCTCTCCGTCCCAATGAGGCACTTGGTCCAGTGGTCAAACACTGGGCCCAAGGCAGAGATGCGACTGGAGTTCTACATCCATGCTGTCAAGTGGAGCAGGAGGTACGAGGCCACGAGACAGCCAGAGCTCTACTAACCACAGAGCCCTGTACAAAGAGGTGAGGGGGCATTTGGTCGCTGACGAAAGGCTGCAGGTTCCCAGACAAGTCTGGGAAAGGACACAGCCCAAAGAACTTGACAACCAACTGAAGGACCTCAACTGGATGGCTGTACACAAGAGACTGGTTACCAGAAAGGTCCTCTACAGACACTCGATCTCCAGGAATCCGCATTGCCCCCGGGACACGTGTTTTGACGAGGAGACTCAGGAACACGTGTTCTGGAGCTGCCCCTTCGCCAAGGCGGTGTGGGGCAGAATGGACAACATTATGCAACTCCTGGGAACGGGTGCGGTGCTCAGTTACCAGTACATTCTGCTGAGGGCTGGCACCCACCGGACTGGACAAGGGGACACAGGACCTGCGGGGGCTGCTGCTGTCCCTCACAAAACAAGGACTGTGGAAGGTGAGGAACACTCTCATCCGGCACAACATAAAGTGGGGGGCGAGGGAGATGCAGGAGAGGATCCTGGTGGATCTCAGGAGGAGGACAAGGCCACGTCGCCAAATGGGGTGTCCCCACGGCGAGGGAGCTCTGGAAAGGACTTTGGGCCCTATACAGGGATTAAAGGACAATAGCGAGTGGTAGGTTTGGAGGGACTCTCTTAATTGCACAAATCTGCCCCCACTTGCAAAGATTGATAACGGACAATCAATCTCCGTTTCGCCGTTGTTTTTTATTACATGGAGTGTTAATATGTGTGAGATGTTCCTTTTGAGATGTTTTTTTTTGCGGAATAAAGTATATTTTGTAGAACAAAAAAAATCTTATGACAAGGTTTACAAGTTATCTGTTGAACTACATTCTAATAGGTGTGGTCACATTCCAGGTCATTTGTTTACGTTTTTGTTCCTGCAGCAACTGTTAGATGAAATGTGCTAATATGTAACCTAACTCCAGTGTGAATAACTAGAAGAGGGGAGCAGCTCCATTCCAGACCAAGGGAGCTTTGAGATTGGCTGGGCCAGATCTCTCATTTGCATATCTGATTTGGAAATATAACACTAAACCCCTTCTTGCATGGATTTAACTTGCACCCAAGAGTCCCCTACTGTGTATTGCTACTTATTTTTTTATGATAAGTGGTGATTACCAGTTGACAGGTTTTATTTGTTGAATTATAAATGGTTTTGTATTATCATCCTGAATGGCCTGTACTCAAGGTTTGGTAGGGTATGTGCTTTCATTTCATTTCCCAAATTGAATTTTTGCTCTTTTAGTATTTGTCTAGAAGGCTTTCTGAAGTCAGGAAGCCCATTTATTTGGTGAAAAAAGATTCTGTATTAATATTAATATTTCTCATACAACATAAATAGGGTCTTTTATGAATAAAAAGATCTTGCACTTGGAAATCGTGATAAAGCTGTGTGCTTCCATACACTCGAGCAGTTTTGATTCCTAATATTTGACCTTAGGTGTGGGAACGGGTCTTTTTTGCAATTTGATTTCCAATTGATCAGCACAGTATAGAAAATAGACCCATAAAGCAACCTCAGCAGTGACAAATGTCACTGGGTCACTTGGGTTTATACGTCGGGGTCCGGTAGTGAAGCTCCGCTCCTGTTTAGCCTCCGAAGCCGTACAGGGTGCGGCCCTGGCGCTTCAGCGCGTACACCACATCCATGGCGGTGACGGTCTTCCTCTTGGCGTTCTCCAGGAACACCTTCAGCACCCCGCGGGTCTCCTCGTAGTTCAGCCCGGAGATCCGCTTCACTCCCCCACGGCGAGCCAGGCGGCGGATGGTGGGCTTGGTGATTCCCTGGATGTTGTCGCGAAGAACCTTACGGTGACGCTTTGCGCCTCCTTTCCCGAGTCCCTTTCCGCCTTTGCCTCTTCCAGACATCTTCTAGTTATCAGCTGTGAACACGACACACACTGCTCATCTTTGATGTATAATAGACATCTTTCTTTAGCATTATCATTATTGTTAAAAAAAAAGGGAGGAGCAGTGGCTCTGTGGCTAAGGATCTGCGCCTATGACTGGAAGGTTGCTGGTTCAAATCCCGCGGCTGGCAGAGGAATCCTACTCTGTTGGGCCCCTGAGTAAGGCCCTTAATCTTAACTGCTCCAGGAGTGCCGTACAATGGCAGATCCTGTGCTCTGACCCCAAGCTTCTCTCCCTGTCTCTGTGTCTGTGTCTCCATGGAGAAAAAGCTGGGGTATGTGAAAAGACGCATTCCTAATGCAAGAAATTGTATAGGGCTAATAAAGAAACATTATCATTATCATGTCTATTATACATCAAAGAAAGATTTTTGTAGGTGTAGAAACTAGTAAATAAAGCCAATGATTTGTTTTAGAAATGTATTCTTAAAATATACAATTATTCATACCTGAACAATATGTAGTTCAAATTATACATTATATACAATATTATATTCAAATGTCTAATCATCATAAAAAACACAACTAGTAAACTTCAGTTACAAATTCTGGTAACATGGCAATATATATAGTAATGACAAACACAAACTAATTACATGAACACGCTAATATTTAACTCAAAACCACATTTCGATTCAAATATAAATTTTTAAAATTTACAACTTCTTTATTTCCACAAAAATATTATTAATGTAGCACAAACGCTTATTCTAATAAAGACAGAAAGAAACTGTTTGTTTTGTGTCTACTGGTGATCCTCCTCTCGATACTAATGAAATGTTTAATATGATCCCTCGAGAAAAAAAAGGAATCAATTTCCGCCTGGAATGATTGATGCCCCATCAAACATTTTGTAATATCCCTGGAAGTTTATACAGTAGAATCCTGGTTCATAGCTTAAATTCAAGGTAAATGAGACTAAGGAAACGAGTTGGAAACTTGATGTCGAAGTGGGATTTAAATCACCCATTTCACATTTTACTTCATTGGGCAGTATGTGCCAGAGAGCAACACTGCAGCATCCCTTCGATAGCTCAGTTGGTAGCGCAGAAGACTGTAGTGAAGTCAGCAGGGAATCTTTAGGTTGCTGGTTTGATTCCAGCTTGAAGGAAGGTGCTTTTCGTGTACTTTAATCAAAGAGTTAAAAAAGTGAATCTGTTTTATTCAGACATTGATCAAAAGCTCAATAATCGACGAAGCAAAGGCTCCTGTTCCGAATTCAGCCCACGTCTGATTGTCTTGTTTTGGCCAAGATCTGATCTTTGAATTAAGGGACTACACTGTCTGCTTTGTAATTCAAAAAAACATACAAATGTCAAGTTTTTTGTAGATATAAAGGTGTTCTCTGTTTTCAAAGGATAGCTACTTAATTGGCATAATGATTCGGTATTGATTTTTTATCATTGTATTATAAAGTTTGTGCTTTCTGTGTTTTTATCGTATTGTTAACTTTTAACTTATTAATTAACTTATTTTTTAAACAAATGCTTACAAAGGCAAACACGGCACACATCTGTTTATACCAGCGGTGAATTGTACATTTTTATTAAGTACAAGCTACTGTGCACTTCTGGGAGTATAACAGGTTCGATATAAAGTGGCAAAAATATAAAAGGGGAAAATACCCCAGACTGCATGTAAAGCCCTCGTTGTGACTGTTTTAGATAAAATGGCGTACTATGCACGAAATGTTGCAGAAACACAATCTGATACAGGTAGGCCAGTGCTTCCAAAGCATGCAGGTGTAGAACAGGACTTAATGCATTTTTATACAAAAATTTGTATTCTATATTCTGGTCGCTTGCAGATTATAATGGCATATGTTTAGCAATAATATTATTTATGGTACCTGAAAGTTTCAGGTTGTTGCACAAAGCTAAGGTATGCGTATACGTGATCTGACAACTGAAATCAATTTCCTGTCATTAAACTCTGTTTATTTTTAAGTTGAGGCCCAGGATCCAAATCTTCAGTTCTGATTTTTTTAAGTGATATCTTTCCTTCCTGTCGTGGAAGTCACACGATGTAAGCAATTGTTTTTTTTACGTTGCGATCCAAAGAGCCTCAGACGCACAGTCTAACAGTAACCAAACCAGAATGGATTCTGCTGGGAGCCGGGCTGAGCTCATTCTCACTCCCTGTGCTGAAAACAAAATTATTTCTTCCCCGCACATCGTCTACAGATCACTGGAACACATTCTCTAACTCTCACAATCCCGACAGACTTCGCTTTTTCAAAAAAAGTAGATATAGCCCTGAAAAAAACATTAGCTTTATCAGTTTTTACATTAATCTATTTTGAATCAAAGTTTGATTTTTTTATTGCATTTTACATTATAATAATAATAATAATCATCATCATCATCATCATCATCATTATTGCTCACACTTATATAGCGCTGTTCTGGATACTCCACTCAATGCGCTTTACAGGTAATGGGGACTCCCCTCCACCACCACCATTCTCCTGAATGATCACAGAGAGTCAGGACCTCGGTTTTACGTCTCAGCCGAAGGACGGCACCTGTTTACAGTTTAGTGTCCCCGTCATTGTACTGGGGTATTAGGACCCGCATGGACTGCAGGGTGTGCGCCCAGTGACAAAAACCAGACGTGTGTCGGGCTCGGCTGCGAGCAGGACAATGACGTCACGGGGACAAAGTAGAGGAAATCAGCTGTCAGCTGTTGGTTTGCACTCTGGACTCTAAATCCTCCGATCCGATTTTAAATCTCTCTAATACCTGAGCTGCGGCTTCTTCCGAGTATTTATTCGTATACTTATTATGTGTAAGTGTATAGATGAAACCTTTCATATATTGTTCAGTTTAAATCAAAATGCTTTACTATTACAAGAGAGAAGTATAGTATGAAGGATGTGACAAATGTATGATTTCTTGGAACAAAACGGTTTTTATTTGCGTTCGAAATGAAGCGGAATTTTAGCGCGACATACAAACCCTTTGTCTTTTTTAGAGTGATTTTTAAACAGACATAAATGTAGAAAACGTGTTTTTTTAGCCCTACAATAGCAGGGTCAGTGACGTAATGAATAACGCATCAGGCCTCGCGTCAGAAAATTATAGGTTCGACTGCCGTCTGGCTTGTTGCGTTTATACCACTTACATTCTTTTATATAAATGAACTGCACCTGAAAGCTATAGAAAACACTTTGGGTAAGTTTTCTGCAGCCTCATGCGAATTTCGACAACTTACCCAAAACACTGTACTGTCTGGAGTTCAGCTCCAGCTCTGAACTCAATTGCAATGAAAAACCATGCGTAACAAAACTGGAGAACAGCTGAACTTGTGCTCAGTTCGGTGATGAGGGTTCAGAACTGTCCTTGTTGTAATTAGCACGAACTGCACAGGCTCTGAATCAGACCATGTCAATTAGTCTGATCAGTGTAGGACACGTTAATGTAGAATTATTAATAGGTTTATTAGTTAGTTAGTTCAGGTTTACCCACCTGGACTAATGTAGAATTATTACTTGGTCTGTCTCTTGTTTGTACATAAATGAATGTCTCTGACAACTTAATGTTAGTTTTATGATGTAGGTCAGGCGTTGACATATGCACGAGTATACGAAATGTCTCACTCCTGATTCAACTCATGTTCTATAGGAGATTGGCGATTCCTCCTGTTTCTTGTACAACCATATCAGAACAGAAGCCCGTGTCACCCAGCTGTGATTCAAGATCGACTCGCATCTTTATCCCTTTTTTGTTCGTGATCATTATTTTCTTTAGTTATGATCAATATTGAACTTTTTCGAAATGAAATGACAATAATCAAACATGCAGGCAGATTTTTGAAAAGTATTCAGAATTGACAGGGTGCCTCTTTGGAACAGTCGTCAGAAAATGTGAGAAAATGAAAGTTATGTAAGCTCTCACACAAAGCATTGAAGATTGGAATCTGAGTGTAAAAAAGATACCCGTCTCCCAATGATAGGCAGGGATACACACCATGACTCGAATAGACTCAGCGAACTTTAACACCTATGATATTACGAGTGCTTTGCACGTGTCGAATTTCAAGAAGGAACTACTACAACAGTTGTGGACATAATTCATTACCACCGGCAAAGTCCAATGCCGGCAACTTCTGAGAAAATAATGTTCACTCATGGAATTTGGTCTTTGAACAGCTGGCGGGAAAATTCATTTATACTCCTGTTGCACCCTCAGCTGAAACATGTTAAAATAACAACGCAGATTTGTTGGAGAACCTGACAAGAATTATTGGGTTAGCACTGTTTGTATTCTGGTATATTTACTTTAATTTTAATATAAATGTAAACATGCATGCTGTATAATCTATTGTAATTTTAAAATATGTTAGCTGAGGATGCGAGGGGGGCTATTATACCTTGTGAAACACACAAGGAACTGTAAAAAAGGCTGGTATTTGAATAAAATTGGCGATCACAAGAAAACCACACTTTATGTGGTATTATCATCAATATCCTTCAAAATCTATGTTCAAATGAAGGATTTGAAGAAACTATGAAAAAAGCAACAGTAATAGCAGAGGATTTAGATTTTTGCTCTTCAAGTCAGTAGATCGACGTAGAGTTGCGCCCCTACAAACAGCACAAAGGATGAAACCCACCTCTTTCATTATTGCTATGTTTGTTCCGGTGAAAGTAGCATTTGTGCTATTGAAAGCATCTCGGAAGATGAAGGTGCAGTCACTTCCACATGGTCATGATATCATTAGATCCGACGACAAGAGCTGAAGCCCCCGGCATTTTCCAAGCCAGCAATGTGAGGAAGATGAACATGGAGGTAGGTAGCGTGGCCGAGCGGACTAAGGCGCTGGATTTTAGGCTCCAGTCTCTCTGGGGGTGTGGGTTCGAATCTCACCGTTGCCAAATGTTAGTGTTTTAAGACCTGCAATACGATCATTAAAAGCGCTTTTTGTTAGGCTGCGGGAGGTGTTTAGAGATAGACTTTCTAAAAGACAGGCTTAACATCAAGGCAGAAAAAATATTTTGTTTTCTCAACAGAAATTCTTTTTGGCACGTTCAGCTTTATGTAGGGACCAACATCTGCCGAGATCACTTTTGAGGCAGTGCACATGATAGTGTGCCGGCAAGTACATTTAATATTGGCTGTGGTGGTGAGCTGCTTTTGTCTATGAAACTTTTAATTCTTCACGCCGAATCGTTGGCAGGGGTAATAGCTTATCTTTGAACATAGCGCTCCATCAGAAATACTTTGTTCGTGCTCAGAAGAGATCAGAGGATTAACTTCATGAATTCACATAGCATACCTTACAGGAAAAAATTAAAAGGGGAATTGATTCAGCACTGTCGTTTTTTCCTGTGCTGTCTTTTAAAACATATAAGATCAAGAGTTTACAGATTTCTCCAAATAACAGCTATACATTTTAACCCAGCGGTTAGCATTCCTTCAATCCAATAGTTTTACTCCTGGTAAAATGCAGCGAAATATATAGAGAGATGATATTCAAATATTTCAACATTCTTATTGGATTACCTGTATGGATATATCGCTCAGAATTCCTAATATGATTTTGAGTTCAGTTTTGCTTTACTACTTTCAGAGTCTTTTATTGACCTTGCTGAAGCAGAGAAGTGACATAATCACAAATGCGACCTACCTGTGCTGCTGTTTTTGGTTAATAATGATTAAAAAAACAGCTCCTTGCATTAAGAGCAAGAGCAACCAACACGCTTGCTGGTTGTGTTTGGTATTTTCTGGGATGCTCTTCCTCAGCTGCAAAGTTATTTGGCGAGCAAAGACCTCTGAGAAGGAGTCTGAATCCGTCAACAACACAGGAATTCTAAGATCGCACTGCCGTCTTGTGTACAGAGATGTGCCTTTTCCTTATAGAGTTTTTTGGTATTTAAGAACACGTATCCTACCTTGAATGCTAGTTTCAAAAGATATGTTACCGGATCACAGATTTTCTTGAAAAGATTTGGGGATGCACTTACCAGGATTCAAACCCGGCTCGATTATTTAGAAGGCACCTATACCACCAAAGCACTTCTGAGAAACACCGGCACATTTCCGTAATCCTCCCTCTCACCTACAAAGTTATGAAGAGACAGACGTCCAATGGAAATTAATTTGATTCACTCAAGGCTCCGCTCTTTTATTGTGATGTCATTTTAATTAATGTTAGCTGTGATAAGGTGTCGTTTCTGTCTCTTAAAGTTTAAGTCTGCTCCTTTCTTCCTGGTTTAGAAATAACATGTTTCATGATTGTTAACAAACAGCACTATCAATTATTTGTCCAGCTCTAACGCCTGTGTGCGTTGACAAGGCATCTCCAAAGGACATATTAAATAACATGATCCTTCCTGTTGCCATTCCTGTGGTTGGAGCGTTGTTTTGCCCTTTTTCGTTCTTCTACAATATTTGCAGACAGGACTTTATCACTCGAGTTGTACAAAACAAGTCGGTCCATGAAAATCATCTGTACTGCTGTTGTTCTATGCGTAGTTTAATCAAGGTAGTCGAGTGAGGAGGTAAAAAAGCACTCCCCGTCGATAAATAAAAATAACGGATTCATTTTAACCAATCTCTGGAAGCTTCGATGCGGTTATTTTTCTTTCATTATTTCTTAATTCCAATGAATTTACTCTGTAGTAGAGGAAACACAAAAGTGGGAAACTGCAGGCATCCTTCGTTAGTGGTGGATTGTGTTCAGAGAGCATCAGCACATATCAGTTCTGTTAATAAGTCTGTTGGGGATATACCTCAGTGGTAGAGCGCATGCTTCGCATGTATGAGGTCCCGGCATCTCCAGGTGTTTTATATTTCTGTGCTCACATTGCAGTCTTCTGTTGAATGTGAACTCTTTGCTCATGTTCATAGAGAGCCAAGTTCACACAATTAAACTCAGGCACACTCGAAGTGCTACGGTGTTGCTCTGCTGTTTTAAATGTACCTCTAAAGCATTTAGTTCTGTTAACTACCAAATGATTTGAACTAATTTTATGTCATATTCAGGAAATCCAGAGGTCTTCAGACGTGTCGTGGCTGTTGAAAAAGACACCTTTTGAATCTCGACCAGGATTTCTTGAGAGATCATTCAGTGAGCGAGTCCTCCCTCTGGACTCCACACTGAGCTGAAAACTGCGCGAATTCCATTGTACAACCGAGAAAAAAACTGATGGACCAAACAACGACATTTGATGATTACAAGAAATTCAAGAAACACAACAGTCCGAACACAGGTTTGAATCCCGAACGCTTAATTTAAAAGACAAAGCGAAGGATACGACCTGTAAACTCTCTTTGTGTCTTACAGTTTATGATATAAAAAAATCTTCCTTTCAGAATAATTTATTGCTGATGATAGACTATTTATTGAATTTTAACAAAATGTTTTTTAATTTTAAACAAAAAAGTGTGCACACTTATAGAACCAAGGCATTGAAAGTTTTTTTAATTGTTGTTCCAAAAAATGTTCCATTTGTTTTCGTTCTTAATGTTGTTGATTAAAAGATCTTATTAAATGCGAAAAAATCTGAATGTGAAAAAAGGTCAAAATGCTATTGAAAAAATCAGTAATGTGAGGAAAGATGAATTACCTCCCCATGTCATGCTGTATTTCTCACTCATTCTACTGGGAGTGGTGCCGTCGCTTCTGGATAAAGTCTGTCAGTAGACATTCCAGACGGGTCAGGTACTGTATGACTGCACTTCGGCACAAGAAGAGACATGTGACTTGCGAGGATCACCACAGTGTCATTCACTGTCAAGAGCCCGGATAGCTCAGTCAGTAGAGCATCAGATTTTTAATCTGAGAGTCCAGGGTTCGAGTCCCTGTTTGGGTGTTTGTGTTTTCCTTAAGTGTATTGTGAAATTAATTATAAATCGTATTTTATCTTCCACTCTTCTAGCTGTACTGTCGATATTTTAAAAGTTAATCACTTGTATTTTCTTTAGTGTTTCCTTTCACAAACCGAAAATGTTCAAGACTATTTTGTCACCACATTCCACGTAGATAATCACAGGAAAAGAAAATGAAACGCAGTGAGGAGCTCACACAGTGAGTACTCTTGAATACAACAAGAGGAAAGGCACACTGTACATCTGCGGAACATCACGTCCGAGTTTACAGTGACGGCTTCTATTTCCACTGATGAATGAGACAGATTTATGAGGAGATCCTACGCACAACTAAGCCAACACATCGCTATTTCGGTCTGATGTAGAGGCTCCATTTGTGTCAGCAGTACCATAAAATGTAAGTCTTATACACTTTCAGGGGCTGCATCTGTAGCGCTTCATCTAAGAAGACTGTTTTACTTTACCACACGGTTACATTCACCCACCCAATTTATTCTCAGAATACCCAATGGCTCAATAACCCTGTTTTCCCCTGGGAACCACCAGTGTACAGTCCCATTCCATTCAAAAATATATATATGTGAGTCTTAAAGACACCGGGGTATATACTCCACACCAAAACTCGTATGTGTCTATTCCACAGACGCGGGCGAAGGGACAAGTAGCTACACATTTAAAAAACCTCGTTTGGGGTTTACAATCCCACCGCAAAACCTTGTGGAGACAGATGTTCACGCCATACCAGAGGGTGCGGGGCATATTATCAGACCGCCTGAGAGAAGACGTCGGTATTATATAAAACATTTTTTTAGCATAACCATTTAAACGTGTCTATAATAAAAACCCCCACCGTTTTTTGTTAATTTGCGGTGAGTTCTTTCACTAATGGTATTTTCCCACTCCGTGCAGACCCCGGACCTTCAAAAAATAAACTGCGACGCACCAACACGTTAACTGGGTCAACGAGCTCAAAACGTCTGAAATCAAGAAAGCAAAGGTTAATATAATGTAACGCAACGGGGGCTCAAGCGGGCGCCCTTGCCGCATCTGGTCGGTCCCATCCCGACTGGAGGCTCGAACCTGGGACTTCCGCGTCTCTCTGCAGCGACCTAGCCCCGTGAGCTAAAGAGAGATCTCTCCACAGCCCAGTAGCTGTGGTCCTGCTATCACAGGGAAGGGCGGTGACGTCACCCGCTCTGGTACGCCGGCTCTTACACACAGTGCTTGTCGGCCGTAAGCGTTACAATAATTTAAGCGTGGTCAAGATGTGTTATGATCCACTTACGGCAAACGTTACTTCTTTTGTTAGGATGTTAATTCGCTGAAAGATCCTACTTCGCGTAGTTTTCTGTTTGGGAGTGTTAAAAACCTTATTTTAAAACTGCTTAGCTTTTAAAGTTAAAAGCGACTGGTCTGTCCGCGGGTCTATAGGCCGTTAACCACGCTCTAGTAGCGCCACCACACCCGTAAAGGAAACCAGTGTAACAACATGTCCGGGTAACTTGTTCCATTCACCCGCAGCCCTGTGTGTAAGGATGCGCCACATGTGTGGCGTTTTTATCATAGTTATCGTAGTTTTCTGATTTTGACAGTTTAGATTTCATTGATTGTTGTGTTGAAAAGTCTTATTTTTATCACAGTGTAGTTTTCTGATTTTAAGATGTGGAGCATTGGCGTGGTAATAAAAAGTATTTTATTTTTTCACACAGCCGCTGTATCTACGAGCGGCGAAACAAATGTGGCGGAAACGTCGGACCCTAAGGTGGTGACTGCATCGGAGACGGCTGTTAAGACACTGACCAAAGCCAGACGTGTCAAGCCTGCGGAGAGAAATAATAACGCGCCTAAAGACTTGGTGTTGGGTGATGTGCTAGATTCAGTGCGCGGTATTACACAGTCACTATCAACGGCGATCACTAATGAGGTGTCCAAAAAACGAGCTTTAGAGTGTCTAAGAGCGGTTTTAGCCGGTGTACAGACCTTGTTTCCAAAACAGATCCAGGTTTTCACCGCTAACCTCTTAGATATAATTTCTACAGAAGATGCAGCTCTAAGCTCAGGATTTCAGACCACGATGATGATATTTCATGCTTCATTGGTGCAAATCCCCGGCGATAAATGACTAAACATGCGGTCTAAAAAGTGTTTAAAAGACCGACCGCTTGCCAACCGCAAGCTTTTGTACATAAATAAAAGAATTAAACTGGCAAAAGCATGTTTGTTGTGTCGTCAAAGATTCAGAGAGAGGCATCAGATTTCCCAAGAGCCGCCCGAACCACGCAATGAGAATGCCGTGGTAGAAAATAACTTAAGGCCCGAGGCTGTTGTAGCAGAACAGGATGTCGGTAACCGAGAACCGGTTGTATTGAACGATCTGAATCAGGTTGGTGGCAGTGCAGGGGCGAATAGAGACCCCTTAGTTTTCCTGGAGCGTATACGTAGTTATAACAGGACTTATAATAATTTTAGAGCAACAGAGCACCATGAAGAATGTCATATGTACAGGCTATAGACGCTGTGCATGGTGCAATCCAGAGAATATTGGATGAATTTTCTCCAAACATCGGGGCGAATGATTTTGTACAGCTGCATTTGACTGCGGGTGGTTTTAACAAACCCTTGTTCTCACGCAGGAGACACCCCGGAGAATTAAATGCTGCCGATTTTTTAAGCCACATCTCGGACCTCTTACAGAGCCACACCGAGGTTCTCACCGATGACAGCCTCCGCTTAGTGGTGACGATAGTTAGGAATATGCAGGGGGGTGCCCGCCGAAGATTTAAATCCGTTCTGTACAGCCGGGTAATTGCTCAGAAAAAAGCACACCTTATCGACTTACATTACACTGGTGGTAATCTGTGTTTCGACGGGTGTGTGTACGGTTTGTTGAATGAAGGTTGTACCGATAGGGAAATGTTACAGAGCGCTAAACGAATGCACAAAGAGTTGGGTTTTCCAGAGAATCGGAAAATTAGTTTGTCAGACATAAAAATTTTGTACCACGATCAGGGTGATTGGAAATATTTTACAACGGGGCCCACACCACCAAATTCTAAAATACTTTTTGTTCTACTGCATGAAGAGCATTTTTATGGGGTTTTAAATATTAAAGCTTTTGTGGGGGCGGCGTATTTTTACACTAACTGCCATGTGGCGTATAGCCACAAGAACGCACACGCCTGTGTTAAAGCTTGTAAAACCTGTTTAGATCCCCAATGTTGCAAAATTGATGCAGAAATTCAGAATTGCCCGGCCTGTAAGGTCTTTTGTCGTAGCTCTCAGTGTTTGGCGAGACACTTGCGGAATGCGGCGACGGGTGTGAGTAAGTGTGAGCGCAGGGTCTTTTGTGAGAAATGTGGGGTTTATAACCTCGCAAGTCACAAATGTAAAGAGAAAATGTGCTCGCGTTGTAACAACGTGATCGACACCCCTGACACACATTTGTGCTACATACCGCCTTTGGACAACCCCAAAATTTCAAACAAGTACATTTTTTTTTACTTTGAATGCATGCAAGAAACGGGGACACACATACCAAATTACGTCCACGCCCTTCATATTCACAATAAACGAAGCTGGGAATTTTATGGTGAAACTTGTCTAAAGGATTTTGTGTGTAAATTTATTGATAGACGTTTCAAAAACCATACGTTCATATCGCACAATGGCAAGGGATATGACAATTACCTAGTAATCAGACAGTTGTTAGCTGAAAAGATGGACGTTGAACTAATTAATCAGGGTGGTAAGATAATGTGTATGACTGTAAAAGCTCTGAACATCAGATTTATCGATTCTTTAAACGTTCTACCTATGAAATTAAGCAAACTGCCGGCCGCAATGGGGTTCCCTGGGGCTAAGGGGAATTTTCCACACTTGATGAACACTTCAGAAAACCAAAATTATGACGGCTCGCTGCCGCTGCCAGAACTTTACGGCGTTAACTACATGCTGCCGAGCGAGAAAGCCGGGTTTTTGGTTTGGTATGAAGAATACAGGGGAAGTGTGTTTAACTTACAGAGAGAGTTGAAACGTTACTGCCAGTTGGATGTGGCAATTCTAAGAGAAGGCTGTATCAGGTTTCGGGACGAGGTCATGAATATGACCAGACAGACACGCGTGACTGAGTTAGGGGCCGCCTGTGTTGTCTGCATCGACCCCTTTCAGTTTGTGACCATCGTTAGTGTCTGCATGGCCATGTTCAGACTTATGTTTTTACAGGAAGAGACGATTGCGTTGCTACCCCATGAAAATTACCACCGCCAGCAAAAACGATTTTCTACACCCAGCATTCAATGGCTTATGTACATCGAACACACAGAGCCCGTTAAAATCCAACACGCGTTAACCACGGCCAGTGAGTTCAAGGTTGGCCCATATTTTCTGGATGGTTATGCTGTAATTGACGGAGTGCCGACAGCCTTTGAGTTCAACGGTTGCTTTTTTCACGGTTGTAGCGTTTGTTATTGTAAAAACGATTTTAAACGATTTTAATCCGCTTACAAACACTACTTTTGGTTGGTTGTACAGAAAGACGATGGTGAAAATTAATTTTCTCAAAATGAGAGGTTTTAACGTGCGTGTTTTGTGGGAGCACGAGTTCAGAGACATGCTTGTTGAAAATGGAGACTTGGGTAAATTTCTAACAGCGAGTCGCTTTTTGGGGGGAGAACAAATGAGATTTGTTTGCATTACACAGCGCAGCCCGGTGAAAAAATCCATTACTATGATTTCACCAGTCTGTATCCATTTGTGAACAAAACTAAAAAATACCCACTGGGGCACCCCCGAATAATTTATAAAAACTTTGGAGATTTAAAACAATATTTCGGTTTAGCAAAGGTGAAAGTTCACCCACCCAGATGTTTGTACTTTCCAGTTCTTCCAACCAAAATTGACAAAAAAACTGTCAACACTGTCGTACATGTGGTGAAACAAAACAGACCACTCCCTGTGAGCACGGTGATGAAGATCGCGCCTTGACTGGTGTCTGGTGCGCCCCTGAATTATGGCCTTAGATCTGGGGTATAGAGTGGGTAAAATTTATGAAATTTGACATTTCGAAAAGTCCTCACACAATCTTTTTACCGACTACATCAAACTGCATCTGAAAGGGAAACAGGAAGCTTTGGGGTTTCCAGAGGGGTGTACAGATGTCGTGAAACAACAAAGATATATCAGCGAATATTATGAAAAAGAGGGTGTCCGGCTGGACCCCGGCAACATTAAAAAGAATCCGGCCAAAAGACAGCTTTCAAAAATTGCCTTGAACAGTTTGTGGGGGAATTATGGACAAAGAGACAATTTACCACAGACCACCATTGTGAGAAACCCCGATGAATTGTTCAGGTACTTATTTACGCCATATCATGAGGTGTCAGCCTGCAAGTTTATCAATGAAAACACAGCCTGTGTTATGTGGAAACACACTAAACACTAAACACCACTATACAGGCCATTCAAACACTAACATTTTCATCGCTAGCTTTACAACCGCCTATGCCCGCTGGGAGTTATACAATCTGCTAAACGCTTTGCAAGGCCACTGTCTGTACCACGACACAGATTCCGTTATCTTTGTGAGCCGGGAGGGTGAGTGGAATCCGGGGCTGGGTGACTATTTGGGTGAGCTGACCAGCGAAATCGATGCTGGACAACACATCACCGAGTTTGTATCAACAGGACCCAAGTCGTACGGGTACAAGCTGTCTGGTGGGAAAGCCTGTTTAAAGGTGAAAGGCATTACGCTCAATGTGAACAATTGTGAAAAAGTTAACTTTGAGAGTCTGCGGGACTTGGTTTTTGACTATGGCATTAATCCTTATGCAGAGTGCCGGGAATTTAAACACATTTCTATTCAACAGCCGATGATCGTGCGTGTTAAAAAGGATTGGCGCAGTGAGACCCGGACCTTAAAGAAAACCCAGAAGGTGGTGTACGACAAGCGGGTGCTGCAAGAAAATTTGACATCGTTGCCCTACGGATATTAACACGATGGATGTCAGGTTAAAACACCTTTTCATGCATTTTTTCCTGACCCTCGAATTGCGGTCAAAGTTATTTTATAAAACAGCTCTTGGAGAAGAGTGATACCGTTATGACTCGTAAACCCGAAAACATAGTCTGGTGTTACAGCTGCTGGCAACCTCTATCCGCTAAGTTGCTTGTGAAATTTCCATACATTCAGTTTATAGAAGGGCTACCGACGTCGTTTTCCGATGACCAGCTACTGCCACCGGATAGAGTAAATTTGATTATAGTTGATGATTTGATGGAGTCTGCATGTGAAAATAATGAGATAGAAAAAGCTTTTACAAAATACGTACACCACCGAAACCTCAGCATCATGTATATAGTCCAAAATGTGTTTTGCCAAGGCCGGAAAAGTAGAACCATAGCGTTAAATACAAAGTACATGGTGCTGTTTAAAAACCCTAGAGATAAACTACAGATTACAACCCTGTCACGGCATATGTATCCCGGTAAAGCCAGATTTTTTTGGAAGCGTTTGATGACACTACTAAAAAACCTTTCGGTTACTTGTTGGTGGATTTAAATGCCGACACCCCAGATGACTATCGCTTGTGAACAGGTCTTTTCCCCCCAGATGTACCCGTGGCTTATGTATTTAAAGAATCTAAAAGTCGGTGATCTCGCAACCACAGACTCAGTCAAAAAAACACGTTCGGGCCGTCGTCATGTCTTCACGCGTTCGGAGAAACCTGACACTTGCATTTTCTGGTAAAAGCCAGCCCCAGTCACCGGAAAGCTATTCTCTGTGGGGCTTCAGATGATCTTGTACAGGCAATAGCTAAGCCTGCTAAGCAGTTTGGGACCCTGAAGAGAAAGCATAAGCTTTTAAAGACTTTGAGTCAAAGGGGTCTTTCTCTTAAAAGAAAGAGACTCTTGGTGAACCAGTCCGGCAGTTTTATCGGGACACTGTTGAGTATTGTAGTACCATTGATTACGGAGCTTCTACAACACCGATAATGGACCACACTGAAAAAAAATGTACCTTGTACCTCAAAAACAGCTCGACTCCTAGACTGGTCCGGCAAAGAAACCGATGTGAGAAAAATAACAACCCGCAGGTTGGATGACGAAATGAGAGACATTTTTCAGAACTCGCATCTGCCTGAATATGAAAACGTGAAATTATATAATCAGCTGTTACAACGGTATTTGACATTAGTATGCCAGGAAGTTTCTGAAGAGGGGACTTTAACTGTTGTACGACCCGAAAATGCACCCGCCGATCTATCACACGCATTACCACAACAGCCGTCATCGACCGACGCTGACTTTGGGTATATTTTAGACAGTGCGTCTCAGTGGTTCCAGAGAAATGCCGAGATATTGTTAAAGACTATGGCACACAATAAACCGTTAATAGCCGGGAATTAAATAAAATTTGTGTACAAAGGGGCACCCGTTGAGGGCTCTCACATGATTGATCTTGTCAGGGCTCTCACACAACAGCAATCAGTTGAAGCCGGTAAGAAGCTAAAAGATTGGGATGTGTTCACAGGGGCAATGGCCGAAATCAACGTACCGGGCACCTTGCTAGCCAATGCTGGTAACTGAGAGCTACTAAAACTCAAGTCTGCCCCACTGTGGTGTGCAGCGTCTGTCAAAACTTTAAAACCCCATGTCCCACCCCCTTTTCAACCAATGGTGTTGTTATAGGGTGGATGTCCCTCCTTCCCCCACAGAGCAGTAGTGTGATAGAGAGGTTTAACCAAACTATTAAAACAAAAATGTGGAGGTACCCGACACACAAAAACACCTTTCGATATATCGATCTGTCTGATCTTATTTACTTTTATAATCATAGTTACCACATGACTATTAAACGACCCACGGCTTCTGTTACAACTGATAACTCCCTTGAGATGTGGAGAACCGTCTATGGCGAACACTTTAAGCGAAAACCGTCAAAGTTTTCATTTAATGTAGGTGATCATGTGCGGGTGTCCAAAATAAAAGGGAATGTTTGAGAAGGGGTATGAACAGACCTTCACAGATGAAATTTTCATTGTCAAAGAGCGGACCACGGCTCTGAGACTCTATTACAAACTGCAGGACTATGCAGGCGATGACATTAAGGGCTCTTTCTACACAGAACAGCTACAGAAGATAAACCCCAATTCTGAGAGCGTCTTTCGCATCCAAAAGATTAAAGCAGCCTGGGGGCGTGAAAAAAACAAACAGATTTTGGTAAAGTGGCGCAGATAGAGCGATAAATTCAATAGTTGGGTAAAGGCTTCCGAGGTCAAAGAAATATAGAGGTGCTGAAAAATGAACCCCAATGTCTTCTAGGTTACGCTGGCCAGTAATTCATCCTCAAAGATGTTTCCAAAGAACACCAGCGCGTGCTTCACAGAGCATCTGGCAAAGGCGATTGACCTGGACAGGGGCTGGGAAGTGGGTCTGGTCGAGCTGCACTATCCGCATACGCTAAACACGTTTGATCAAGATGAAGATTTTCTGTCCATATAGTCTAATCGCTGATGAACATGTACCTTACCTAGAGGGTACTACTGCAACATCGATCAGCTCATACATGAAATAAAACGTGCTGTGGAAAAAGTTCTGTTAAACCTCTCTATTACACTAACCTTCACATCACTGGCCATAATGAATTGTTCAATATTCTCACATTTGAGAAAATTTTGGAAGGTCCTGTTAAGAAATTCTTTTCTGTCATCAGTTTGTAGCATTTTAGGAGTACGACCCTCTTGAAATATATTTCGGAAATCACTTGTCACGACACCTCCAGACTTATAACATGTCTACATGTGAGGAGATGTAACAGAAACCATCGTTGAACTCACTGTAGTCTCTCATGTTCACCAAGTCGGCCTGCCACTGCCAGTCCATTTCAGGTACCAGCGTCCTGCTTCTCTTAAAGCTCACACGTGCTGGCTTGTGTAGAATATAAGCCAGCTGGCCGGACAACCAGTCTGATACCCGGCCGCGGCTGGCGCTCACACCCCGGGAAGTTGTGGCCCTCACCAGACTCCCCACGCTGCCGTAACTTAGTTGGCAAGACCTGGGTTCGAGCCTATACAGTGAGGCACGAACTAGGGTGGGAGCGGCAAGTGCACAAGCCCTAGAACCTGAATCCATTACAATAACAAAAGGACAGAATTAAATGGGGTTAATTTCGAAATCGCAAATATGAGATACCATAGCGCGTTTTTTTTCCACTTCCTGGTGGAAACGGGCTTCCGTAGTTTTGTGTATTCTTGATGCATCACAAGGAGGTACAGATGCAGCCATTCAAAGTGCGCGGTACAGACACGTACCGGAAGTAATTGGCTACGGCGTCGCGCATCGTGACGCATGATGATGCGGGGTACCGCGGTATGTGATTGGTTGACCGACAGGGGCACTCGTAGTCCGTTGGTCTGTTGTAGAAAGACTTACAGTACAGTAAACGTCTTTACTGTGCCCGTTGTAGATATTGAATTTTACCACTGAAGGGAAATCTTAGTAGCTGAGCATAAAAAGAATAGGAGCTCAGTCAATTCTTATGGAATGTGTTTCCTTTCTTCTTTTTTTCAGCATGGAATAAACCTGTTACTTGATTCAACATTCCTGTTAGACAAGAGGAATTGAAAAAAAACAATTTTGTCAATGGAAACCGGTGTGTGTGTCTCTCTCTGCTGAATGAATAAAAGCATTTTATTAAAAACGCGTTTGCCTGGTATTTACTTTGGTCCCTTTTAACTGTTTTTCGATCTACTGTATTGCTTTGAGATGCCACTTTTAAAGGTGATATGTAAAATAAAGTTTTTTATTATTGTTATAGAGAAACATGATCAGATTTTCCCTGGTTCAGAAAAAAAGATCTAAAGTGCTACACATAACTTTCTTAATTCGATGTATTTAAAGCAGTGAACTACTGTAGGTGTAACATAACATTCAGACGTACAATCGAGAATAGTTTTGTGGTGTTTGTTTAGATGAAACGTATAACGTAACAAAATTAAAGACGATTAAAGTCTGTAATCTTTCCACTTGTACTGTATGTCATCGGAAAGTTTCTGCTTTGTGTAAGGATGGTATCAAAAAGCAATCTTAAGTGGTGAGAAAGCTGTGCTCAATGTATTTAAGGGACTTAAAAGTAAAAGGAGATGCTTCATATTGCTTGACTAATTTTAAAAACTAAGTTTTAAATGCAGACGCTCCCTCGGTGCCGCGCCGGGTGTAAATATCAAAATATACATTCGTCCCAGGCAGAGGCCGAAGAGCGCCCGGCTGGGGTGCGTGGGGAAGAGCATTACAGGAATGAAAGGCGGGGTATAGGAAGGCGTTCAGTCTGGGCAGGTATAGATTACACTTTTCTAAAACGTACTTGAAAAATAAAAATGATTACAATCTAATCCTTCCACGTTTGATCCCAAAATCCCAAGAGATATAAATCTAAATGGATAGAAAGTTATGCTGAAAGTTTATTAAGATACTTAGAAGACAAAGATACTGTATCAATTTATGTTGCATTAGCCTGATTATGATAAAAAAACACAATTAAACACACGTTTGCGATTTAAATCAATATAAATGTTTATATTGTAACGCATACTGTCCAGCCTCCATTTCTCTATAAAAATTTACTCTATTACACACACACACACAATAGAAGCAGGAAGCAGAAGCAGGGACCGTTGTCAGAAGGCAAGAAGGTGACTATTCATTGTTATCAAAAATGACTTAGAATCGATCATGTTGTGATATTTTGAAATAAAAAAAAAGTCAATTGACTGTCCATACTATCGCTATTCTATTTTTTTGAAGTAATGTTTGTTAAGAGAAAAGTCCAGCACCAGCTGGATTTGAACACACAACCCGTGAGTTGGTAATCGGGCACGTAGACCAGTAGGCTACAAGGGAAGTCACATGAAGAGAGAGGCGAAACAGCCCTACACAGCCCTGTCGCAGTACACGAATATAATCATATCGTTATTCAATTTTTTTGATACGCGATTCCATATTATATTAGCAGAAAAGCTTAAAACTACCACTTTTTCACATGCTATTTCACATGCTAGTTAAATACTTGGATGCTTAAAATCGTTAGGGAGAAATGGAATACCAGTGTGTATTTTTCCTTTAAAGTACCGATTCCTGGAATCTGACTGGCTGACACCCTTCTGAAGTGATTCCATAAAATCTGGTATACGGAAAAGAAAGCGTTGATACATACAAGTATCTTTTAATACAGTCTTTGCTGTGCTCTTGAGGATCCTTGTGATATTTTGAGCTCTAGTTGAATGATAGGCGTCGCATTTTAAATCATTTTCGTAGTTAGAAATTATGAAACGCCCTGTTAAAAGCAAGGAAGTTTTTATGCCCGTTGAAGTAAAACAAAATGCCTGACAAAGTATGGCTTGGACAGATTCCAAGTGCTTGTACAAATGTGCTAAAGAAATTATACTTTGAGTATATAGCTTGTCCAAAATCATTCATTATTAATACTATTAGTAACATCTTCGGTAAAGGCTTTGATGCATAAATATTTCTGATAAAGGTAGGTTGTGTATTTTTGTCCAACTGAGCAATCTTGCTTTAATAAAATATACGAACATTTTAATGACTGATGATTAACATGCTGTAATACACAGTTCAAAATTAAAAGCTCAAATGCTGTACATGAGAGGTTAAGCTCCCCCCGGCGGTTTTACAAGGTGACGCGGATAGTTTCCGGCATGGCATCAAATGACGCGATTAACCGCGTGATACTGCGTGACACCGCGACACGCCTACCGGGGTATGCTGCGGAATACCCCACCCATTTTGAATGGCTGCATCTGTACTCTTCTCTTTACCGCACGTATGGAGTTTGGGTCTGATCGAGCTCGTTACTCGTCACTCACGCAATCTACTACCTAATCCAATACAGCCCTTTATTTGGCTTTAAACTCCACCTGTTACCCCTCACACTCAATGTTTCAGAAAAAGGGTTTTAATTTAAACTTTGCCCAGCAGTGTTTGAGCAGACAGAAGAAATAGAAGCGCCATTCGCGCCAGTTTAGCATAGTAACCACTAACTCCAATAATCCACTAATTATTATTATTATTATTATTATTATTATTATTATTATTATTATTATTATTATAAAAGCAAAAGAATCCCAGCTTCTGCATAAAAAAAAAATATTGATATAGTACATCCCCAACACTGGCTGAAGACGCTGTGTGTGTCCGGGCTCAGCGGTTATATAGGACAGGACTCGGCGAGCTGCAGGTGAAACTCATTGCTCTGCGCTCCCCGTGCGGAATGCGCGTCTCCTCCCTCCAGACTCGTCACACCGCCTTCTACAGCGGGAAAAAAAACTCCCCTTTACTGTCTTCATACATCCCTCTTAAATCCCAGGAACTGAGTCAGTACTGGGTTTCTCTGTTCGAGATTATAAGCGGAAACAATTAAAGCGCTGAAAGCAGGAAGTTATTTCTGCTCGTAGGCATAAACGTGTAAAAATACATTTTCTGATTCCTAAAACCTAATAAAATCCATGTAAGTCTCCCTTTTGTTCCCAATGCACATAACTGAATATAAACCAGTCAAGTTCAGGTACTTTTCTGATGTATATGAATACACTAGTTCTGGCGCAGCTGTTACAACAAAGATACTTACGAACTATTTTTTTCATACGAGCTCTTGCCGTTTTAAAATTGAATATTTTTTCATTTCGCTAAATCACACGAAACACCAACAACACTCATCATAAGCATCTGACCAATCACATTCCTGAATTTTAAAAGTATTTAGTATTTATTTTTAACTTTTTTTATTTTAAAAAAAATGTATACACCTGTTTTACATATCCTTGCCATTTTTGGCATATTGTAAGTGGATTGTAACTTCAAATTGATAATTCCTGATCTTTATAACTGTGTATCATTTCTTTTTACCTTGTTTTAATATGTTTTAATTTTTTTTGCATTTTATAGAACTTTTTTAATATATTGAGCATTTTAGCATAATTTTAAAATAGGACTATCAATGCTCCTGACTTCTAAAACCTGTATTTATTCTGACATTTTTCTCTCCAACAGCAGATGAGGAGGGATGCATTTGATTTTAAATTGGTTGATTTTAGGGGAAAATGTACATTAATTTCTTTGTACGTATCATCAGTGGGAAACTTGGCATTTTGGGATGAATTGCAATCTTTACTGCGAGACTGATATAGAAATGACGGGAGATTTAAATGACACATTTGATAAATCAGACAGGCACAGTACAACATCAAAAATGGCAGAACCCTCTAAAGTACTGAAATATTTTAGGCACATTCATAATCTACGAGATGTTTGGTGGTTACTGTGTCCTGCTACCCTTTCATATTTTTTAATGTGCATGAATCTGTCCCACTTCTTTTACTAGTTTTTAAGGAAGATTCTGAAATATCTGATTACGAGATCAAGCCAGAAAAAAAATGATGACAATTAGTAAGAAGAAAGATACAATGTATTGACAATGTAATATGCTTTAAAGGATTAAAAGGAAAATAAATACTGTATCTATGCAAACTAATTCAACTGAGCTCCTCTTAACACTATAGCCTGAAGAATTGCCAAAGCACAATGTATCACTTTGGGTGACACTAAGGGAAGAGGAACACAACACTCAAAACCACAAACCACTTATTTTCAACAGCAAAAATATGCTTGAAAATATTTGACAAAAAAAAAGAAACCTTACACGCATGGAAACCAATATTTATCTGCTAGGGTAGAATGCAGCAGAGAACAGTAGGGCAGAAGGCTAGTGTAACTCTATAGTGCATCACAGAGGCCGGTCTCTTCCCCTCATTATGCAGGCTGAGTTGTTCACAGTGAACTGTCCTCCAGCGATAGTCAGCTGCAATCACTGACATCAGACATGATGTTAATACTCTGACAGCACTTTGGCTGATTTGGTTAAAGTGTTTTCCTATTAAACAGGAGATCTTGAGTTCAAATCCCAGTGGTGTCTTTCTTCCTGTCTTGTCTTATAGAATGTATCACTATGGATGATCACGTGCGGCTTGATTTTGTTAAATGCAAGTTTTCATTTTCTTTCTAGAACAACTTGCTTTTCATAAAATTCATACAGCTTGCGAAAGATGAAACACAGATCTTGCTTATCAGTACAAAACAAATATCACAGGCCGGCAAGAATAAAGTATTTTTTTTTTACAAAAAGCTTGCAAATGGAGAAAAGGGATGCACGTGAGTCTCTGGGAGCTGTTACTTGAAAGGTTAGTGGTTCGAGCCCATTTCTCATTATTCTACTTAATTGGATTTCTTAGTAAAACCTTAACCCACTTGATATTTGCAGGAAATGCAGTTTTTTTGTGTGACGAACTACAACAAGTAAACAAGTGAGTACATTAGTCATTATCACTGGGAATGACCAGTCATGGCCAACATTCAAGGGAATCGTATTCAGTCACGGACTTTGACCTTCAAATGGTTGGCGGGAGAATTCATTTATACTCTCGTTGCACCCTTAGTTAAAATATTTAAAATTACAACACAGATTTGTTGGAGAACTTGAAAAGCAAAAAAGACAGTTGGACAGCATGATTATGTTAGGACTGTACATTTGTATTTCAATACTTTTGTATATTTATCTTAATTTTAATATACATGTAACCATAAATGCTGTTCTATATATATATAAAGATTGTTGTATTTTATAATATTTTAGCAGAGGGCACAAGGGGGTCTATTATACCTTGCGAAACATCCAAGACAACTATAATAGAGGCTCATATTTTAATAAAATTTACTTTAAAAGAAAACCAAAATTTGTATGAAATCATCCCTCAATATCGACGTTCAGTTGAAGGATTTGAAGAAGCAACAGCGATAGGTGAGTACATTGATTTTGGACCCATGTTTGCATCTGAATAATCTTTCCTCCTGGAAAGAATTAAAAACAGGTCTGTTTTGAGTCTCATGATGATTCTCTTCTGGATCTGAAAAAAAAAACAGTGCAAATTTGTTTCCGATGTATTTTTCAATTTTATCAGATTTTTTCAGGTGAATGCAGTCGATACGTTCAAGTTTTTATATGATGACAGGACCTACACTTAGGGCTCAGTACTGATAACACTGCTGATATTGATGGAGTAGAAATAAGTGATGTATTGGCAGCTTTATCTGAGGCGAGAAGTCCTAGAACACCTACAAAAATGTTAGGATTCAGAGGAAGAAATATTTTTCTACCTCACCCAATCCTGCTGCATTAACGAGGCTGAAGTTGGCTGCTTATTCGCCAGCTTCTTATTCGCGTTTTTCGTTCCACCTTAAGTGCTGCTGCTGTGATGTTATGCCGCCTTTCGCCTGTAGATGGCTCTCTATAGTCATTTTTAAAAATACTAGTCCGAGTTGATTACTGCACATATCCTCAGTAAAGGGGAATATGTAAGTAATGATTATCCAAATTGCATTTTTGTATGAAACACATTTCAGAAAATCGAAAACCAATTTTCAAAACTCACAATAACACAAACTGGCATGTTAGACAACAAGTAAATAAGACAAAGGCAAAACGTGAATTCTCAAAGTCTCAAAATCTTGCATTTTGCAAGAAATGTTATTATAGCAGTTTAAAATGGGACATTTAGAGCATGGCATATGAGAATATATGGTTAACGGAGGATGAGCAAAGGGTGATGACACTTTCTGCTTATTGCTATGACCCTCCCTCCTGATTATAAAATCGTCTCATAATTCTGCCACTGAGGTGTGAGACACAATGTAACAAATTATGAAAATCATGAAGCATAAGAAAATTTACTGTACCATTTTTTTAATATGACCCTCTGAACATGGCATGTGAGGATTTATAGTCAACAAAATAGCACCCCTTCTGCTGAATTACTTTTTCCCTCCTTCCTCGTTACCAAAACATCTTAGTATTCTGACACTAAGGTAAGAGAGACAAAATCACTCATCACGAACATTTGTAATTACAAAACTTCACTGTTGCATTTCTGCGTTGTGACATTCTGAACATGGCATGTTAAAGTATATAGAAAACCTAGATCAGAACAGGTTAAATGTAATTCATAGTGATTTATATTTTTTTAATTCTTTCTAAATGAAAAAATATGTTTTTCAGTGATTATGACACTTCAGTATTACATAAAATATGCTTCAATGCCAAAATAAATAATAATGGAAAAAATACCCACAGTGGACATTCATAGTTGTGATTATAGGAATGTTATATATCAGGTGGGTAGCTGTGTCAGCATGCGTAGGCTGCATAGGAAAAAGTAAAGGATTATTCCATGCTGAAAAGAGAAGAAAGGAAACATAACGTGTTGGCTGTGGAGCCTTCTTCAGGTGTGAGAAAGACAGGGCTGTAAGCAAAGATAATTTCCTTTATCTTTGCTTACTGCAGTTTAAAGACTTTAGGAAGTTTTACGGCTAACAGCTCCACATCAACTTCCTTTTATAACTAACCTCATCAGATCCCTCAACTCCCAACTCTTCCAATTTCTCACTTCAGAGAAGGATAAAAAACTCAATCATCCTCTACAGAGAAAAACCATCAACACCCCTACCACCTCCACCAATCCTAACCTAATCCTTGTTTTTACTATACCCTCTGACCTTTCCCTTTCACCCCTTTACATCCTCAGCTAACTTATTTTAAAATTACAATAGACTGTATAGTATGTATGTTTAAAATTAAGGTAAATATGTCAAAATATCAAAATCCAACTGCACAGTGCTATCGTAACAATGCTTGTCAAGTTATCAAACAAACCTGCATTGTATTTTTAAAATATTTCAGCAGAGGATTCAACTGGAGTATAAATGAAGTTTCGACGATAATTTTTTCTGGGGAGTTGCAATGTTGGGCATTATTGGACATTTCCCGGTGACCCTGACACGTGTTTAACACTCGCATTTCCTGCATATATTACAATGGTTATGGTTTCGCTGAGAAATCCAATTGACTTAAGACAACGTTTATACTGCAGAAGAATCCCATCCCTGGGTGGACTCGAACCACCAACCTTTCAGTTAAAAGCCAAATGCGCTAACCGATTGCGCCAAGTTTTTGGTTAAAAAAAAAGCTCTCTTACCGTTTATTTTGCCAGACGGTAATATTTATTCTGCACTGATAACCAAGAATTGAATTTCATTTTTCGCAAGCTGTGTGAATTTAATCAAAAACAAGTTTTCCAGAAAGGAAATGAACACATGCATTTAACGAAATCAAGCCCTTTGTGATTGCCCGAAATGATACGTTCTGTACTACAAGATAGGAAGAAAGACACGGC
Organism: Lepisosteus oculatus; assembly: GCF_040954835.1. Taxonomy (NCBI): domain Eukaryota; kingdom Metazoa; phylum Chordata; class Actinopteri; order Semionotiformes; family Lepisosteidae; genus Lepisosteus; species Lepisosteus oculatus. Next base: position 26,105,416 of record NC_090709.1, on the reverse strand, counting down.
TGGGATTTGAATCCCGGTTCTTTTGTTTAACAGAGAAGCGCTTTAACCAACTAGGCTACGGTGACAGGACAACCATCCCCTTTTACAGCCGCTTGGACACACCGCTCTGAGACATCTGCGTTCAGTAAGCGCTGAACCTGCGCTCAGAACAAATTGCCTCTTTTACATAGCAGACCCGACACTGAGAAACGAAGAGAACTGGCTTTTATCTGGCATTTTCATGCCCAATGCGTTTGATATCTCCCAAGGGCGACAGAGTTCTTTTGCGACACTAGCTTTGATAAAAAAACGAGAAATCGTGCAAGGGAAAAATGTATTTTTTTCATAAAACGTGCACCACGAAATGTTGTGTTGAGAAGAAATGATTTAACATGATACGTGACCTAATTTATCGGAGCAATTGCTCAACCAGCAAGGTCTGGAGAGGTTGGAGAGTCTGGTGGATGTGATAATTATACGGTGTTGTGAAAGAAAACAGTATTTCTTTGAATTCTCAGTCAATCGGAATTTCAGTGCGAAACATAAACCCCTTGTCTGATTTAAAGAGATTATATTTTAAAACTCATAAAAAATCAGAAAACACGTTTCTCACTTTGAAATTTTAGACGGAGCGGTGCATTACTAGTAGCGGCGCTGAGCACACTATGGGGAAATTCAGGGTATGTGAAATCCCAGCGGTTTAATAAACAACGCGTCTGATTTCGGATCATAGGATTGTAGGTTCGACTTCTACCTGGCTTGTGTAAATTTTATTCAAGCTCCTCAGTAATAGATGTATATTATGTAATGAACCGCACCTGAAAGCAAACGTTGGGTCTGTTTCCTTTGTTTTCCAGCATGAAATAGCAAATCGTTACAAAAAGCACCTGCTAATGTCCAATAGCGGTTTTTTTTTTCAAATTACATTTTCAGGCTTCAGACACTTTTTAATAAAACAAAAGTGTCCGGAAACTCATTAACTTTCAGGTTTGCTTGAACCTGTATTAAAAAAAGTTATCTGAAACTTCCGGGATTCCATTATCTGATGTAGCTGTCTCTAAAGTTGGACGTGATGTTAAGCAGATGTGAACTGTGCCTTTTCTCTTAAAAAAATACAAAGTTCTTTTTTTCCCCTTCACTCCAATGCTGGAGACTGTAAGCCTCTGTGAGCTCCACACTGCGTGTCCTGTACTGCTCTATGTACTAATCTATGTGGTGTACAGATAGAACTCAACTGCATGGTGTGAATTCCGTGTTCAGGACCAGCAGAACCTGAAAAAGTAACAGCTGACCTCGACGTGATTTGAACACGCAGCCTTCTGATCTGGAGTCAGACGCGCTACCGTTGGGCCACGAAGTCACGGCTGTCTGTGCCTTTGAATTCCCCAAAGGAGACAAATCAGCTTCACAAAAAAAAAATCTCATGTGAAGTGCGCAGCTCTTCCGAAGAGAGTCTCTTCTTACCACATTTTATTCTTCCTGCGCAGCTCTTGTGCAGGTGTTGTTCTCAATTACAGATCCAGGAACACTGATTGTTTTTTCTATTTTTTTAAATTAAGTACCCCATGGTGCAACGGTAGCACGTCTGACTCTAAATCCCCAAGTTCATTTTCAAAGTATATCGGAGTCAACTGATACTGATCAGGTTCTGCTGCTACTGAACCCGCAGTCTTCACCTTAAAGTTCAATTCCCCAAGCCTTTTGACCTTATATGTCCATCCCTTCTCGTCAAAACTCGTATTTTCACAGGGTACCCTTCAGAAATCGCAGTATAGAATGAAAAAACTCCAGTAGATCTCGGCCGCTGTTTGTGATTTTCCTTTTAAAATAAATGAATCTCTGGAAATTTTACGGAGTGTATCACTTTCACTGAGACCGAGAAGTGTTAAGCTGTACATGCGTCTTTGTGGCTCAGTTGTTAACCAAAAGGGTGGTGGTTTGAGCCCTTCCAGGGACGCTACGAGCCTTTTAACGTACACACCCTCCTCACTTCATTTCTCCACGGCCGGTCTTGTATCGCTAACAAATACAGAGCCCGTAGGAGGCAGTAAGCTCGCATATATATAGCTCACTGTGTATATAATGAAGAAGCAGAAGTTAGTTTCTCATCTGCGCGTTACAGAGCCTTACGCAACTCGTAGTGTACCAACAGCTAGGGTTTGATCCCTGCACGGGCTATTAGTTGAAAGGCCATTGTAAATGACGTAGATAGATAGATACTTTATTGATCCCGTGAGGGAAATTAATAAAGCTTATCCAGCTGGCTTTTATGTTTCACACTAAATTGCGATCTTGAAACCAAAATGAAATTGAAATTTGTACTGTATGTTTTTTTTTAATTACAAAGCAAACAGAGTATTCCCTTAATTCAAAGATCAGATATTGGCCAAAACAAGACAATCAGACGTGGGCTGACTTTGGAACAGGAGCCTCTGCTTCGTCGTTTATTGAGCTTTTGATCAATGACTGAGAGAAAAAGATTCGCTATTTTTACTCTTTGATTAAAGTACACAAAAAGCACCTTCCTTCGAGCCGGAACCGAACCAGCGACCTAAGGATTCCCTGCTGACTCCACTACAGTCCTCTGCGCTACCAACTGAGCTATCAAAGGGTTGTCAAATGCTCCTTGGCACATATGTAGTGAAATGTTCCGGGTGATTTAAATCCCAGTTCGACATCAAGTTTCCAACTCGTTTCCTTAGTCTTGTTTACCTTGAATTTAAGCCACGAACCAGGATTCTACTGTATAAACTTCCGGGGATATTACAAAATGTTTGATGGGGCATCAATCATTCCAGGCGGAAATTGACTCTTTTTTTTTCTCGATGGATCATATTAAACATGTCATTAGTATCGAGAGGAGGATCACCATGAGACACAAAACAAACAGTTTCTTTCTGTCTTTATTAGAAAGTAGCGTTTGTGCTACATTAATAATATTTTCGTGGAAATATAGAAGTTGTAAATTTTTAAATTTATATTTGAATCGAAATGTGGTTTTGAGTCAAATATTAGCGTGTTCATGTAATTAGTTTGTGTTTGTCATTACTATATATATATTGCCATGTTACTAGAATTTGTAACTAAAGTTTACTAGTTGTGTTTTTTTTATGATGATTAGCCATTTGTTGATTACAATTTAAAAGGTATGGGTTTAATAGTCGTATATTCTACATCTTTTGCCCACTGGGATGTGCCAGTTTTATTTGAACAAAGCTAGATACACATTTTCTAATGCAGCCTTCATTACAAGACAGTTTATTTCTCGAAAGCGTGATATGTAAAAAAGAGAAAAACGAAAATATATGGATGACAATATTTCAAAGATGAAGATATTACTTTTGAGAAATTGTCATTTTATGTATCAAGACGCTTTTCAACCACTGGTTTTAGACCTTTGCTATGCTTCCTGAATCATTTTCAGTGTTATAAACTGGGTGTGGAGGTAGCGATCACTTTGAAGAGCAGTTGACAGGCTGGAGCTGTTCAGACTACTCGTTATTTCTCAAATGCTTCCATCTTTTTTCTTTCACGCTAGGACGCGAGTGTGTACATGTGTTTGGTTTTCATTTCACTGATTCTCATTGAAGATTTGGGAATTAACGACGAAAGAATCAGTTGCCTTGGAAAGCAGAAGCTTTGGTTCACAACGATCTTGAAGACACGCCCATGTAGTGCAGCGTGTGATATTTGTACTATAAAAGACCAAGTGCTCAAAGTGACGTCTGCGTTTACCGTTTAGACTTTTCATCTCGGGCGCACTTTTAGAAAGCAAAGATAGAGCAGTTGTGTTGAATCACGCTACAGCAGCTGTCAGCAGAGTGGCGCAGCGGAAGCGTGCTGGGCCCATAACCCAGAGGTCGATGGATCGAAACCATCCTCTGCTATACACACCGTCAGTTTAATGAAGTGAATTAGAACTGATTTTTTTCTCTCGTGTGTGTGCAAACTTCACACTTACTGTATTCGTTAATCTTTACCAATAGCAGATGCCCAAATGTATCTTTGGTTGTTCTGAGATCCTTGATAGTTTCCTCAAATCCTTCCAATGAACATCCATATCAAAGCACAGTGTACGAAGTTAATTTATTATATTTATTACTATATTTATTATACACGTGTAAATTAATTACTTTTTCGCAGTAATTAATTTATTGTATTTATTACTATATTTATTATACACGTGTAAATTAATTACTGCGAAAATAATTTACTTCGTACACTGTGCAGAGTGCCGTATACTCCTAGTTGCGGCACACACGATACATACTGTAAAAAGCCTCAGGCACTGTGTTAGATGTGTTTTCGACGTTATATATGCGTTTATTAATGTCGTCGATTTTACGGTTGCAATTCGACGTTGATTATACGTCGAGGCGACGTATATATACGTATAGCCGTATTTTCGCCGTGAATATACGTATATTCGACGAATCAATGCCCACAGCTTGGCATACAAGGGTTTTGCTGAGGGGGTCTTGCCACCTGCCTGAAAAAAAACAGTAAAATGTTTGAGTGCCTATAGAGTTTCTATTTTTATTTTCTTGACAAAAGTTGATACCATTTCCTGGACACCCCGTCCCCCATCAGTGCGCGGTGCCCGGGGAAAAATCTTTAGGGGGGCGTCTGAAATTCTGAGGGGGGGTGATATTTCGGTTGAAACGGAGCTGTATGGTGCAGCTACCCAAATGAAATCTCGCAGCTATGCCATGATAGAAGATTACGACTAGCAATCTGGTATTTGCGATGAAGTTCAGTTTCACATTTTTCGTCACTCTCACGGTTTGTATTGCCTGGAGCGAAAAGTACCATAAGCGTTCATTTTTGCAGCTACATGGACGTTCTGAATCGTTAAGAAAAAAATGTTGTAAAACCAACAGAAAGCACAGACTGCTATAACTAGTCCTAGTTATATAACGATTTTAAGTATAATGATAAACTACTGCAAGGAATCGGTCCACCTGAGCAAACAGGATCGTAATGTTGACACTCAATAACGACACTGATATGTGCAGTTCCTGGACGGATAGCCCTCCTGCCCATCAAACAGACTGAGTGACTATTCGTGTCATTTAGTGTTGTCTGACCATTGACAAAGTACAACTATTTTTTTAGGGTGCAAATTAAGTTAGGTAAATCTTTTTGCCCAAAACTGAAGGGGCAACATTTCTCCCTCCCCCCGTGATGCCAGGCCTGTCCCCATCCTATTCCATAATGTCATTATATATAATACCATACAACAGTGACCGATCCTTACTAACTGTATGCGTTATAATTGCACATCAGCTCATAGCAGGGGGCACATAGCCGCGATGTATTATCAATGTTAAATTCCAACCATAATATCGACAGCATTAAAAAACGCATACGTTGAGAAAATATCGAACCCAGCATATTTTCCGGTTATATACCACAATGCATTGCTAGTATTCGTTGGTCACCATTTTGGACACGTTTTTCAAACGTAGAAGTATATCCGCAAATATCTCAGCAATCCTCTTTTGACGAGTAAGTATGAACAATAATAATACTATCTGAATACATACAGATCTTTCTTAATATTATTTTGATTAAAATAGTACGTGAATAAGCAGAAAATGGCACATAAAAATAGTGTGAATGGGGAAGATGACACAAAATCGTTTTGCCATTTCTCTATTCTTATTCTATGTTGTACTTTCAAACTTTGGGTACTCTTTGATTAGGACAGACTTTATTGCTCAACTGCTATGATGCAAGCCAAATTTTATACATTTATTTCAGCTTTGAGCTTAGTAAACCGTTCATTTTTTAGATTATACTAAAGAAGATATTAATCATCATTTATTTGGGAAGTAATATTATATAATTTTCTCCTAGCTGCGGTGCTGAAGTCCCACCCTACATCAACGGAAAAAGAAATAAAGGAGCACGCAATGTGTTACGTGAAGAATGTATATGCAAGGCAGGGGGCCAGGAGATCTGGACACTGAAAATAATAGGTTTTTGGTTCTAACTGTTAGGACAATTAGACAGGGTTTGCAAATAGTGGACAAAAATCGTCTTAACTTCCATTGTAATATTTTTTTTTCTTGGAAATATAGAAGTTGTACATTTTAAAATGTATATTTGAATCAAAATGTGGTTTTGAGTTAGTGTGTTAATGTAATTAGTTTTGTGTTTGTCATTACTATACTGTATATTGCCATGTTGCCAGAATTTGTAGCTGAAGTTTAAGACTAGTTGTGTTTTTTATGATTATTGCCCATATGTTGATTGTTGATTGATTGTATACAATGTATAATTTGAAATACATATGTTTCAGGTGTGAATGTGTATTTTCAGAATAAATTTCTAAACCTAATCATTGGCTTGGTTTACTTGTTTCTACACCTATAAAACCTATCTTTGATGTATAATAGACCTCTAACCATATACGTATAATAGACCTCTAATGTTATCCGTATAATAGACCTCTAACCATATACATATAATAGACCTCTAACCATATACGTATAATAGACGTCTAAAGTTATCCGTATAATAGACCTCTAACCATATACGTATAATAGACCTCTAAAGTTATACGTATAATAGACCTCTAACCATATACATATAATAGTCCTCTAAAGTTATCCGGAACTCCAACCATATAATGTACAGTCCTCTAAATTTATCCGTATAATAGAACTCCAACCATTTATGTATAATGAACGTCTTAACATAGACGTATAATTGACGTATAACTTTAGACGTATATTAGAATTTCATTCTAGACGAATTGTAGACCACATTTAGACGTCTAAGGTATGCGTTTAATAGACGTATATTATACGTCTTTTGCCCACTGTGTTGGTTCACAACGATCTTGAAGACACGGCCATGTAGAGCACAGTGTGATATTTGTACTATAAAAGACCAAGTGCTCAAAGTGACGTCTGCGTTTACCTTTGAAACTTGCTTCAAAGTAAATCAAGACGTATGTCTGTCTCGCTGTGTGTGCTCTTATCTGTCCATCTCTCTCTCCTCTTCTCTCACTCTGTGCAGTCTGTGCAGAGTATCTGAAGGGGATGCAACACCACTTGGCAAAGAAGAAAAATTCTCAGAGGCAGAATAAAAAATCATTATTCTCTTCTCAGTCAGATTCACAGCTCAGACTCACACTCAGACAGAAGCTCAATGCTGTACTGCTCTCTATCCTCACAATCCAGAACCAGAAGATATTCAGACAATCAGTGCTGCTACATGAACAATATCAGACAGAACAGCCTGGACTCAAGTCACATTTCCCCCTTTTCCCCTTTCTCCCAGCCCTCTTAGAGACATAAAAGAGCTCCTGATTCTCCTCTCTGTGAACTGGGCTCAGGGGTCACTGATCTGGCAGCTGTGGGCTCTGTTCCAGGGCAGAAGCAAGAAACTTCAATAAACCCTTTCCAGGACTTCCAGCCCTTCAGTATTACTTTCTTTAATGTATATCAGCCTCCAAACATGTTTTTTAAGTGTTTTATAACACAAGTGAGTGTGGAATTATTTTTGTATTTATGTAATAAACACCAGTATTGACACTCTGATCAGTATATTGATTATTAGTAGCCAAAGGCCGATGGTCGTGACTAAAATAGTGACCAGTTGACCAGTCTGTAGCTCTGAGCAGTGGGACTCAGATCACACAGAAGAAGATCTGTCTGTGTGTGATTCCACACCAGCCCTGGGATTCAGCTGCTCTCACAAGTGTCTCACAGACAGTCTTATAAATGTACAATTAGGTGAAGTCTAGTTACAATTATAAAGTTAAGTGAAATCATCAGACTACCTATAGAAGTGAGAGCTTGGTGGAAATAAAACCAGTATACACCTCCAGGATCTGGAGTCTGATCCTCCTGGCTCTTTTACTCTGAAGATTCGTGTAAAACCTTTAAAAGCGCTTATTTCAGGGACTCGTGCTCGTTCTCTACTGCTCCACACGGGTACGCTTTGTAACGCATTAATCTGTGAAGTAAACTATTTTTTTTCTGTTTAATGATTTTCATTCCTCGGTTTGTCGCTCTCCTTCTCCAACTGTTATAAATCGCCTCTCTTCACAGCCCGGTTTAGTTTTTTGGAGATGTTATATTTGTCTGAAAACCAGGAGTCTCCTCCAGCAGAGATGCACTATTTTTTAAAACTTTTTTTATTAAACGTATAGAATTTACAAATTTAACTACAACCAGAAGATTAAGAAACATGTACAAGAGAAAAAAACACAACAGAAAAAAAACATATAACCACCAGAGGTAATGAAGTAAATTATGTGATCAAATTGTATTTTTACATATATCATGTTTTCCTTGCTTTATTATTTCTCAGTTATTTATAGAATTTAAATAGTGTTTCAACATGCATGCGTTTCCTGTATAAAATAAAAATCAGCACTCACTTTTTTACAAAACAAAAAAAAACGCTTTTCTTTTTGCAACATTTCGAGTACCTCTGGCATTCATGAAAAAGACACACAAAAGCAGCAGAGACGCGCTCTGCTCTGTCAGAATAAGCGCTGTGATGTCACAGACACCAGCCAGAGCACCGGGATCAGAGAGAGAAAGAGCGCGGGAGGCGCACGGAGCGCACGGAGAAGAACCGTAGAAAAATCGATTAACTTCACCGATTGGTGAGTACTGATTCTTTTCTTGACCCTGTTTAAGTATCTAGAGAACAGTTAATAAAGACTGTATCGACCAATTACCATAGTGCGTTTAGGGTTAATAATGTTCAATCCGAAATTAAACAATGATTATTCATATTATTATTTAGGTAACTGTATCCTAGAGCTAGAAAATGATATTTCAAGTTCATAAATGTATGTAACAGTTTAAATGCATTTTTCCAGTGTTTATAAATCATAAGAATGGTAACCACGGCGACAGGCGCCTCGTCACTGCACGCGTCTAAGTGTCTCGCATTTGTCACAGAGAGCGGTGTGACGTCACGAGCAACGAGCAGCAACTAATACTAATATCAGTGTCTTCATGTTAATATTACTGAGATTACAACTGGTAGTTTTAATGCTAGTGTTCATGTGAGTATTAATGACAGTGGCACTACTGATTGTTTTAGTTTTAATGTTCATATTCATGTTAATATTAATTATAATTATAGTGTTACTGTTGTAGTATTAGTAGTATTTATATTTGTGTTATAGTGTATCTGTAGGTAAGTGAGTTTGTAGTATCTGTGCGTGTGTGGGTGCGTGTCTGGAAGTGTGTGGTGTCTGTGTGTGTGGGCTGTGTGTCTGTGAGTGTGTAGGTATGTGTCTGTGAGCTTGTTGTGTCTGTTAGTGTGTGAGCGTGTGGGGTCTCTGAGTGTTTGGTGTCTATAAGTGTGTGTCTATGAGTATGCATAGTGTCTATTTGTTTCTGTGAATGCATGCCTGAGAATGTGTGTATGGTTTGTGTCCGTGAGTGTGTGGTGTTTGTCAGTGTGTAGTTTTATATTTGTAAGTGTATGTGTGGGCATGTCTGTCAGTGTGTGTAGTGTCTATGTGAGTATTAATGATGATAGCATTACTGATAGTTTTAGTTTTAATGCTAGTATTTATGTAATATTAGTGATACTTATAGTGTTAGTGTCAGAGTATTAACACTCATCATCATCATGTTAGTTTTCATGACAGTATTACTGTTATTATAAGTATTATTAGTCTAGTAGTAGTTTTTGTCAGTGTTAGTAACAATGATAGTGTAAGTTTTGGTGATTGTGTTACTGTTGTAATATTAGCAGTATCTGCATTAGTGTTAGTTATAGTGTGTCTGTACCTAAGAGTGTATGTAGGTGTCTATGTGCGTATATAGTGTCTATTTGTGTATCTGTGAGTCTGTGAGTGTATATATGTGAGTGTGTGAGTGTCTTATTGTGTGTATAAATGTGTGATGTGTCTGTGAGTGTAAATGTGTGTGAGAGTGTAGGTGTACAGTATATCTGTCAGTGTGTGTGAATGTGTGTGTAGGTGGGCTTGGGTTCCACTGATGTGTCTGACAGAAGTGACCCATCAACAGGTGTTGAGTTCCAGAGCCGCTTGCAAATAAAAACACTTTCTAGAGTCCAGGCCAACTTCCAGAGAGCTGTAACTTCTCTGTTTTTATCAGTATTAGTAATAATGACAGAAGTAATTCCCACGCAAATGATTATTAACCGAGACAGACATCAGAAAATATCGCCTTTGCAATGATGTCACTCCTCTTCTTCATGAATTTTCTTTAATGACAGGACATTTCTCTGTCTGAGTGCCTGCTGCAAATAGTGTGACTAGCCATTTCTCTCCAATATTTTCTAGTTCAGTTATTTATCGCATATGAAATATTATTCTCATTAAGAATATTTTACCTGCAAAGTCACAGTGAAATTACTACGGCGAATGAATGTTTTATGGGTGGAAAACGTTCAAAAGACTTAATGCTCCAGGGAAAATTTGAACACACAACCTCATTATAACTCCACTGTGCACAGCTACATGCATACCACACACTGACCAACTGTGCCACTGGACCTCTGTAAGGCAGGCTCCTACACCGATTGTAAAACTGGCACAAACGTAGGGCGAAACACGGGGTTTTGGCTGTGGATACATCTCCACATGGGTGAAAGGGACAGTAAAATAGTAAGGTAAATAAAAGATACTGAAATATACAGTATGTGCTCACTGTAATGTAGGAAGAGGTGGTCAACAAGCAAAACAGCTTTGTGGATAATGTGAAGTGACATTGTTTTGTGTCAATTAGCCCACGAATTGTGCTTCATGTGCCTTAAGCTGTGCAATTTGTATGGTTGTTGAATGAGATTGGTTTCTTCACAAGCCCGGTCAATTGCCAGAGGAGAGCTTGCCTACACACACCTTCATGAAGACTCTTTTTAAGATGATTACACCTTTCATTGTCAAGTCGCCTCCTTTGCATACAATAGTAGCACCAACACTAAGAGAAAGGATGAGAAATGGCATTTATGAAATGATTGCAGTGTTTGTTTGACTGAGGATCCTTGTGTGCTGAACTGGCCTCTGGAGAAGTGTAGTGCAGTAAAGGAGAAGATTTGTGTCACTCAAGGCTGTAACGGAACAGAACAATACAATTACAATAGTTTTATGAGAGTAAATAATACTGGTGCATCACAGTTCTTATAATGGTGAAAACAGGAGCAACTTCTCTACAGTTTTGACTGAAGTATTTAAACTGCAAGAAATAATATCACTATGCAATTAATTAATGCAATTGAGCTCCTCTAAATGTTCTAGTCTGATGAAACAATGTATAGAATTAGGTGACAATATCAGAATTCATTCAAATACACAAGATTAATTTTCAGCAGCAAAAATACGCTCGAAAATATTTTACAAGAAAGAAACCTTACATTCACCTAAATCAACATTCACCCTACGTTAGCAGAGAACAGTAGGACAGTTAGTTAGTGTCACTGGACACTCTGTCACAGAGGCTGATCTCTTCAGACTTCAATGAGTCTTCCAACTTGTCGTAGCTGTTGAAGAAGCACCTGTTGAATCTCAACCGATATTTCCTGAGAAATCGTTCAGCGAGCGATTCCTCCCTCTGGACTCTGCACTGAGCTGAAAGCTGCGCGAATTCCTCACTGTATGTCCTGTACTGTTACATGCGCTCTTGTGTAGATTATTTACTTGGAGAAATGTGACAAGAACACATCGAACTTTTTCCATATGTGAAGGAAAATGGTAAAGAGCCTGAAAACTTTGAACATTTAAGTTTGCGTGCTTTATATACTGTATATTCTTTACTATACTGAAGAAAGATGTGAAGATGGGGGTTTGAATTTAATCCTTTCTGTATGAGGTTTAGACTTCTAAGTCACAAGCTGGGGTTTATGGCAGGAAAGGGGGTTAACTGATAAGGATTGCAGATGCAAGCTAGGAACCCCCCTGGGTGTAATCTTAAACTGACCATTTGTCCAGAACATCGTAAACTGGCCAAATACCATGAACCCCCCTCTTTACCATCAGACCGAGTGACGTCAGAAACGGAGAAGAAGACACTATATAACCCAAAAGTTTGTAACAGTACGGGGAACAATACTTCGGTTTTGTTGTTTCTTGCGGGAAACAAGACTTCGGCTTTATTGTTCCTTGCATGCAATAAACTCATCTGTTTTACTTCATCTCGGGATCAAGAACCTTATTTCTTCTGTTACAACAATACTTTACTTTACATACTTGGGGTGGAGCAGTGGCTCTGTGGCTAAGGATCTGCGCCTGTGGTTGGAATCCTACTCCACTGGGCTTCTGAGCAAGGCCCTTAACCCCAACTGCTCCAGGGCAATGTAATGTTTCATAGCCATTCAGGAACGCCGAATATGTAAGAAACCCAGCTCAGGGACGCCAAATATGTAACGTTGCCATAGCCAAAATGTAATGTAGTGGCTCTCTGAAGGCACCAGTTATGTAGGGTTTGGGCATTTACTGAGACAATTATTAATTGTAGCAGTAAATCACAAAGTTGATTCTTTTGATGGCTTTAGAGTCCAACCATGCGACCTAACTCAAACAACTCATACACAGAGGTACTAATACACGAGGATACATTTATTAATACATAGAATATGCATATAAACCTAACAGATCTTATCGAGAGGGTTATCAGAATACAAAAGGTATATATTCAGTCAGTTACAAAGAGTTACATATATCAAGAGGACATACGTTCAGTATATCATTCATTAAGACCGTTTCGTAAAGTGAACTTGGTTACAACTTCTACATTAGATACTCAAAACAAGTACATAACTCTTAGGAATTAAATTGATATCAACTGGTTGGGATAACAATTGAATTCTCGAGCTGTAATGCATTGAAGTTGAATACTCATCCAATCTCTGGGGATTCAGATCTCCTGCGGGCACAAAGAAACAGTTGCAGGCTGTTGCTGTCCAATCCGCGCTCTCTGGCTCGGTGCCAGGCTGTGCTGTGCGGCTTGTGACGGTGCGCTGCTGATGCTCACTGACCGGCTAGTTAGTGTTGGCTTTAACTAGCAAAGTTTGTGCACAGGAGAAAAGATGACTGTGGGTCCCAGCAAGTCAGGAAGAGGACCGGTTCGTTCCTGATGAAGAGCTAGTTCTGAATAGTGATTCAGCTGTCCACAGTTCCGACCTGTTCACGAGGCCTGCTGCTGGTTACTCTCTGGCAACCTCCACTCTAGACTCTTAGAACAAAGGAAAGTTCTGGCACTTGGACACACTGGCCGTTCCGTGGTTGTCCGGGCTGAGTCTCAGGATGGTCAGGAGGCGCGCTGCGAGAATGTCCTACCCTTGGGAGCCTTCTGCTCCTGGGCCGTCCTGCCCTGGAATTCTCCTTTGAATTGTCCACTGAATCTCACTGAATCTTCCCTTCTGAATCTCTCAGGCTCTCTGTGTTGCCTGTTTTTACCTGGAGGAACTTCAGCTCGTTGATTGGCTGAAAGTTCCATGGGCATCAGAGTCCCACGTGGGTTACTCGGCCCTACCAGTCCCTGATTGGTTGATCAAGGTGATATATGAGTCACTTACTCCTGACACTTAGGAATGCAGTCCAGATGTCCATCTGGCACTCCCTAGACGGATAGGTGCCAATGGATGACCATTGATCATGATAGCCAGGCTTAGCTAAGTGCATCCCCCTTTGGGAGCTGTCCTTATCAAAGGAACCCTAATTCAGCCTGCATGAATAGTTTCTCTGTGGCTGCACCACAGAGATGAACAAAGAAATGAGGCCTCATTTGGGAAGGCTCAGAACACTTAATTCTTTCTTATTAATAAGCCTCGCCTCTACAGCACCATTCAATGGCAGATCCTGTGCTCTGACCCCAGGCTCTCTCCTTATCTGTGTGTCTCATGGAGAGCAAGCTGGGGTATGCAAAATGATCATTCCTAATGCAATAAATTGTAAAGGGTTAATAAAGTGATGTTATTATTATTATTCCTTACAGCAGAGCAAACAAATTGTTACAAAAAACACCAGCTAATGTCCACCAGCGGAATTAACATTAATATACTGTAAAGTGCTGTTACTTGGGAGTGTTAATCTACAGATAAATTAAACAAATGGCATTTATAGCTCTAAAGAGGTTGACATAGACGTCTGTAACAGATCTTTTCAGTTCATTGCTGTTCCTCTGACTTGGTGAGCCTTTGGAATTTTAAAAGCGTTTTGCTTGCCTCTCATGTGGTCTGTGTACCAGTCCATTAAGAGCCGCACTATCACTGTGTTGTGTGTGGTCCTACAGAACTACACAGCTATCTACTGGAGTCGTCTTCTGTCCATTGCAGTTGAGAACAGATTTAATACGGAGCTGCGCAGAAATTTCTGCGGCAAATATCGCTGCAGAACTAGCCCGTGCACAACAACGAAGAGAAAAAGAAATACCACAGGGTCGCCCATAAGAGGGAAAAATAGAAATCAATTGTTCAAACAATTACAACACTCGTCCTCTTACAGTGGTCTCATGTTATTTTTCTTGCCATAAGAACAGTGGGATTGTTCAACTGTATTGTTCCCCAAATGGTTGAATAATAATAATAATAATGATAATAATAGTGGTGGTAGCTGATCGTTCTTGTCCGTGGCCGAGTGACCTGTGTGAATACAGTATGTTGATTTATTCTCCTCAAGGCATCGCTTTAGCAATTCAAAGAGCATGGGTTTTAACCCATTCAGTGCTTATTTCAACTAACGCCATGTTCCTTTTTCTAGGTCTTCAAATAGTTTACAATGTAGAGGTATCTTTAGTAATAAGAAAAAAGCTGCACCTCGGAGATCCATCTCACAAAAGCAGATTTCTTAAAGTGCACTTATGAGCTGTAGAACCTGAAGGAGTTCTCTCTCCTGGATATTAAACATGCAGATAATGAAATCAGTGATTTATGATTTCTGCAACCTTCCAATAAATACATCTAAGACATGTAACAAACCCATTGTGCAGCTCCAGTGGCACAGTTGGTCAGTACATTATACTTACAGTGCCTTGCGAAAGTATTCGGCCCCCTTGAACTTTTCAACCTTTTGCCACATTTCAGGCTTCAAACATAAAGATATAAATTTTTTATTTTATGTGAAGAATCACCAACAAGTGGGACACAATTGTGAAGTGGAACGAAATCTATTGGATTTTTGAAACTTTTTTAACTAATAAAAAAATGAAAAGTGGGGCGTGCAAAATTATTCGGCCCCTTTACTTTCAGTGCAGCAAACTCACTCCAGAAGTTCAGCGAGGATCTCTGAATGATCCAATGTTGTCCTAAATGACTGATGGTGATAAATAGAATCCACCTGTGTGTAATCAAGTCTCTGTATAAATGCACCTGCTCTGTGATAGTCTCAAGGTTCTGTTGAAAGCGCAGAGAGCATCATGAAGACCAAGGAACACACCAGGCAGGTCCGTAATACTGTTGTGGAGAAGTTTAAAGCCGGATTTGGATACAAAAAGATTTCCCAAGCTTCAAACATCCCAAGGAGCACTGTGCAAGCGATCATCTTGAAATGGAAGGAGTATCAGACCACTGCAAATCTACCAAGACCTGGCCGTCCCTCTAAACTTTCAGCTCAGACAAGGAGAAGACTGATCAGAGATGCAGCCAAGAGGCCCATGATCACTCTGGATGAACTGCAGAGAACTACAGCTGAGGTGGGAGAGTCTGTCCATAGGACAACAATCAGTCTTACACTGCACAAATCTGAAGAGTGGCAAGAAGAAAGCCATTTCTCAAAGATATCCATAAAAAGTCTCGTCTAAAGTTTGCCACAAGCCACCTGGGAGACACCCCAAACATGTAGAAGAAGGTGCTCTGGTCAGATGAAACCAAAATCGAACTTTTTGGCCACAATGCAAAACGATATGTTTGGCGTAAAAGCAACACAGCTCATCACCCTCAAAACACCATCCCCACTGTCAAACATGGTGGTGGCAGCATCATGGTTTGGGCCTGCTTTTCTTCAGCAGGGACAGGGAAGATGGTTAAAATTGAGGGGAAGATGGATGCAGCCAAATACAGGACCATTCTGGATGAAAACCTGTTGGAGTCTGCAAAAGACCTGAAACTGGGATGGAGATGTATCTTCCAACAAGACAATGATCCCAAACATACAGCAAAATCTACAAAGGAATGGTTCACAAATAAACGTATCCAGGTGTTTGAATGGCCAAGTCAAAGTCCAGACCTGAATCCAATCGAGAATCTGTGGAAAGAGCTGAAAACTGCTGTTCACAAACGCTCTCCATCCAACCTCACTGAGCTCGAGCTGTTTTGCAAGGAAGAATGGGCAAGAATTTCAGTCTCTCGATGTGCAAAACTGATAGAGACATACCCCAAGCGACTTGCAGCTGTAATCGCAGCAAAAGGTGGCTCTACAAAGTATTAACGCAAGGGGGCCGAATAATTTTGCACGCCCCACTTTTCATTTTTTTATTAGTTAAAAAAGTTTCAAAAATCCAATAGATTTCGTTCCACTTCACAATTGTGTCCCACTTGTTGGTGATTCTTCACATAAAATAAAAAATTTATATCTTTATGTTTGAAGCCTGAAATGTGGCAAAAGGTTGAAAAGTTCAAGGGGGCCGAATACTTTCGCAAGGCACTGTATATAGCAGTACGTAGTGGAGTCATGCTGAGGTTGTGAATTCAAGCCTGCGGTGGTTTTGCCTGTGATTTCAGCTGCAGAAACTTTCTGTTGGATTTAGTTTGGTTCTTCTGTTACTTTTTCCGCTCGATGGAGCTTTATTAATGCAGGCACACCTGCTTCCTCGGCATTTTATTTTATCGCTGCTCACAAACCAACACACTGCAGACACCTCTGATACTGTCACTGCTTGTGGGCCATGTGTTCCTGCTGTCAGCCTGCTATACCATGCTCATGCGTGTCTAGAAACATTACTGCTCTAGTACAAGAGCGAAAGACTAAACGAAATCGCACCCACTTTGAAAAAATCACGTTTGACAAACCATAGGATGACAAGAATGGGATTCTTTGGTTGTTTGAGTACATAAATCAAAGACACTGCGTTCAGCATATTCACATCAGGCACTCGGACAGAGATAAACCCAGAGAAAATCTTCTCACATTTTAATCTGTAACTGCAGGATTCAACAAATTGTTAATTATCTCAACTTCACTTACAATTTTTAAACAATTTACAAAGCCCACAGTGGATGACATTTGGTTCCGGCACACATCAGTTGCTTGGAATATCATTGTAATATTTAATTTGCTTTCCCGTCACACCACTTTTATTAATAATGAAGTTTATCAATACATGTTTGTTTAAAACATGTCATTTATTATTGATACAGTTTCATTCTGTCTTTATTAGGAGCTGTATCACAGCTAATGCATGTAAAGCCTTAAGTATGTGATAGTGAGAGTTCAGTTATCCCAGGGAGTGAAGAGAACTGAAATTTAGTAAATACATATTTCAATAGTGTAATCTTCAAAGTGTTCTGTCACTTCAAAAGCAAATTACAGGAGCAGGGATTGAACCCACATAGACATTTGCTTATTGGGTTTAAGATCAACACCTTAACCACTCAGCCATCCTGAAAAACGGTTTCAGCTCTGTGTTACATTGCTCATTGAATATATTTGTTCATTGAATATATTAATTTAATATATTTGTTATATTTTTGAATGGAATGGGACTGTACACTGGTGGTTCCCAGGGGAAAACAGGGTTATTGAGCCATTGGGTATTCTGAGAATAAATTGGGTGGGTGAATATAACCGTGTGGTAAAGTAAAACAGTCTTCTTAGATGAAGCGCTACAGATGCAGCTCCTGAAAGTGTATAAGACTTACATTTATAGTACTGCTGACACAAATGGAGCCTCTACATCAGACCGAAATAGCGATGTGTTCGCTTAGTTGTGCGTAGGATCTCCTCATGAATCTGTCTCATTCATCAGTGGAAATAGAAGCCGTCACTGTAAACTCGGACGTGATGTTCCGCAGATGTACAGTGTGCCTTTCCTCTTGTTGTATTCAAGAGTACTCACTGTGTGAGCTCCTCACTGCGTTTCCTTTTCTTTTCCTGTGATTATCTACGTGGAGTGTGGTGACAAAATAGTCTTGAACATTTTCGGTTTGTGAAAGGAAACACTAAAGAAAATACAAGTGATTAACTTTTAAAATATCGACAGTACAGCTAGAAGAGTGGAAGATAAAATACGATTTATAATTAAATTCACAATACACTTAAGGAAAACACAAACGCCCAAACAGGGACTTGAACCCTGGACACTCAGATTAAAAGTCTGATGCTCTACCGACTGAGCTATCCGGGCTCTGTACAGTGAATGATACTGCTGTGATCCTCGCAAGTCACATGTCTCTTCTTGTGCCGAAGCGCAGTCATACAGTACCTGACCCGTCTGGAATGTCTACTGACAGACTTTATCCAGAAGCGACGGCACCACTCCCAGTAGAATGAGTGAGAAATACAGCATAACATGGGGAGGTAAGGGGCTCCCACAATTCATCTTTCCTCACATTACTGATTTTTTCAATAGCATTTTGACCTTTTATCACATTCAGATTTTTTCGCATTTAATAAGATCTTTTAATCAAAAACATTAAGAAAGAAAACAAATGGAACATTTTTTGGAACAACAATTAAAAAACTTTCAATGCCTTGGTTCTATAAGTGTGCACACTTTTTTGTTAAAAATTAAAAAACATTTTGTTAAAATTCAATAAAAAGTCTATCAGCAGCAAGAAATTATTCTGAAAGTAAGATTTTTTTATATCATAAACTGTAAGACACGAAGAGAGTTTACAGGTCGTATCCTTCGCTTTGTCTTTTAAATTAAGCGTTCGGGATTCAAACCTGTGTTCGGACTGTTGTGTTTCTTGAATTTCTTGTAATCATCAAATGTCGTTGTTTGGTCCATCAGTTTTTTTCTCGGTTGTACAATGGAATTCGCGCAGCTTTCAGCTCAGTGTGGAGTCCAGAGGGAGGACTCGCTCACTGAATGATCTCTCAAGAAATCCCGGGTGAGATTCAAAAGGTGTCTTCTTCAACAGCCACGACACATCTGAAGACTAATAAAATTAGTTTAAATCATTTGGTAGTTAACAGAACAAAATGCTTTAGAGGTACATTTAAAACAGCAGAGCAACACCGTAGCACTTCGAGTGTGCCTGAGTTTAAATGTGTGTGAACTTGGCTCTCTATGAACATGAGCAAAGAGTTCACATTCAACAGAAGATTGCAATGTGAGCACAGAAATATAAAGCACCTGGAGATGCTGGGACCTCATACATGCAAAGCATGCGCTCTACCACTGAGGTATATCCCCAAAAGACTTATTAACGGAACTGAGATGTGCTGATGCTCTCTGAACACAATCCACCACTAACGAAGGATGCCTGCAGTTTCCCACTTTTGTGTTTCCTCTACTACAGAGTAAATTCATAGGAATGAAGAAATAAGGAAGGAAAAATAACCGCATCGAAGCTTCCAGAGATTGGTTAAAATGAATCTGTTATTTTTATATCCAGACACACGGGCGACGATGATTGATTTATCGACGGGGAGTGCTTTTTTACCTCCTCACTCGACTACCTTGATTAAACTACGCATAGAACAACAGCAGTACAGATGATTTTCATGGACCGACTTGTTTTGTACAACTCGAGTGATAAAGTCCTGTCTGCAAATATTGTAGAAGAACGAAAAAGGGTGAAACAACGCTCCAACCACAGGAATGGTAACAGGAAGGATCATGTTATTTAATATGTCCTTTGGAGATGCCTTGTCAACGCACACAGGCATTAGAGCTGGACAAATAATTGATAGTGGTGTTTGTAAACAATCATGAAACATGTTATTTCTAAACCAGGAAGAAAGGAGCAGACTAAAACTTTAAGAGACAGAAACAACACCTTATCACAGCTAACATTAATTACAATGACATCACAATAAAAGAGCGGAGCCTTGAGTGAATCAAATTAGTTTTCATTGGACGTCTGTCTCTTCATAACTTTGTAGGTGAGAGGGAGGATTGCGGAAATGTGCCGGTGTTTCTCAGAAGTGCATTGGTGGTATAGGTGCCTTCTAAATAATCGAGTCGGGTTTGAATCCCGGTAAGTGCATCCCCAAATCTTTTCAAGAAAATCTGTGATCCGGTAACATATCTTTTCAAACTAGCATTCAAGGTAGGATACGTGTTCTTAAATACCAAAAAACTCTATAAGGAAAAAGCAGATCTCTGTACACAAGACGGCAGTGCGATCTTAGAATTCCTGTGTTGTTGACGGATTCAGACTCCTTCTCAGAGGTTTTTGCAGCTGAGGAAGAGCACCCTGAAAAATACCAAACACAACCAGCGAGCATGTTGGTTGCTCTTGCTCTTAATGCAAGAGCTGTTTTTTTAATAATTATTAACCAAAAACAGCAGCACAGGTAATTTAATTAATTATATAATTGCTTACACTTATATAGCGCTTTAGGTCGCATTTGTGATTATGTCACTTCTCTGCTTCAGCAAGGTCAATAAAAGACTCTGAAAGTATTAAAGCAAAACTGAACTCAAAATCATATTAGGAATTCTGAGCGATATATCCATACAGGTAATCCAAAAAGAATGTTGAAATATTTGAATATCATTTCTCTATATATTTCGCTGCTTTTTACCAGGAGTAAAACTATCGGATTGAAGGAATGCTAACCGCTGGGTTAAAATGTATAGTTGTTATTTGGAGAAATCTGTAAACTCGTGATCTTATATGTTTTGAAAGACAGCACAGGAAAAAACAACAGTGCTGATTATTTTCCGGAGACGGAGCACTGATGACCTATCCGAGCTGATTGATAAAGCCCACCCAGTGGATACTCTAGCAGAACGTCAAAGAACATTCACCTCTGTATCCAAAGAAACCACAGGAACAACATCAGGAAGCACAATCAATTCCCCTTTTAATTTTTTCCTGTAAGGTATGCTATGTGAATTCATGAAGTTAATCCTCTGATCTCTTTTGAGCACGAACAAAGTATTTCTGATGGAGCGCTATGTTCAAAGATAAGCTATTACCCCTGCCAATGATTCGGCGTGAAGAATTAAGAGTTAAGAGTTTCACAGACAAAAGCAGCTCACCACCACCGCCACCGCCAATATTAAATGTACTTGCCGGTACACTATCATGTGTACTGCCTCAAAAGTGAACCGGCAGATGTTCCCTACATAAAGCTGAACGTGCCAAAGAGAATTTCTGTTGAGAAAACAAAATATTTTTTCTGCCTTGATGTTAAGCCTGTCTTTTAGAAAGTCTATCTCTAAACACCTCCTGCAGCCTCCTGCAGCCTAACAAAAAGCGCTTTTACTGATCGTATTGCAGGTCTTAAAACACTAACATTTGGCAGCGGTGGGATTCGAACCCACGCCCCCAGAGAGACTGGAGCCTAAATCCAGCGCCTTAGACCGCTCGGCCACGCTACCTTCCTCCATGTCCATCTTACTCACATTGCTGGCTTGGAAAATGCCGGGGGCTTCAGCTCTTGTCGTCGGATCTAATGATATCATGACATGTGGAAGTGACTGCACCTTCATCTTCCGAGATGCTTTCAATAGCACAAACGTTACTTTCACCGGCACAAACATAGCAATAACGAAGGAGGTGGGATTCATCCTTTGTGCTGTTTGCAGGGGTGCAACTCTACATTGATCTACTGACTTGAAGAGCAAAAATCAAAATCCTCTGCTATTACTGTTGCTTTTTTCATAGTTTCTTCAAATCCTTCATTTGAACGTCAATTTTGAAGGATATTGATGATAATACCACATAAATTGTGGTTTTCTTGTGATCGCCAATTTTATTCAAATACCAGCCTTTTTTACAGTTCCTTGCGTGTTTCACAAGGTGTAATAGCCCCCCTCGCATCCTCAGCTAAAATATTTTAAAATTACAATATATTATACAGCAGGCATGTTGTATTTATATTACAATTAAACATTTATATTAAAATTAAAGTAAATATACCAGAATACACACAGTGCTAACCCAATAATTCTTGTCAGGTTCTCCAACAAATCTGCGTTGTTATTTTAACATGATTCAGCTGAGGGTGCAACAGAAGTATAAGTGAATTTTCCCGCCAGCCATTCAAAGACCAATTCCGAATACTTTTAAAAAATCTGCCTGCATGTTTGATTATTGTCATTTAATTTTGAAAAATTTCAATATTGATCATACCTAAAGAAAATAATTATCTCCAACCAAAAAGTGATAAAGATGCGAGTCGCTCTTGAATCAGAGCTGAGTGATACGGGCTTCTGTTCTGATATGGTTGTATGAGAAACAGGAGGAATCGCCAATCTCCTGTAGAATATGAATTGAATCAGGAGTGAGACATTTTGTATACTAATGCATATGTCAATGTCTGACCTACATCGTAAAACTAAATTAAAATCTAACATTAAGTTGTCAGAGTCATTTATTTATATACAAACAATTGACAGACCAAGTAATAATTCTACATTAGTTCAGGTGTGTAAACTTGAACTAACAAACCTATTAATAATTCTACATTAACGTGTCCTACACTGATCAGACTAATTGAAATGGTCTGATTCAGAGCCTGTGCAGTTCGTGCTAATTTCAACAAGGACAGTTCTGATCCCTCATCACCGAACTGAGCACAAGTTCAGCTGTTCTCCAGTTTTGTTACGCATGGTTTTTCATTGCAATTGAGTTCAGAGCTGGAGCTGATCTCCAGACAGTACAGTGTTTTGGGTAAGTTGTCGAAATTCGCATGAGGCTGCAGACAACTTACCCAAAGTGTTTTCTATAGCTTTCAGGTGGAGTTCATTTATATAAAAGAACATAAGTGGTATAAACGCAACAAGCCAGATGGCAGTCCAACTTATAATGTTCTGACGCGAGGCCTGACGCGTTATTCATTACGCCACTGACCCTCCAATTGTAGTACTAAAAAAAACACGTTTTCTACATTTATATCTGTTCACTCTAAAAACTAAAAAAGACAAAGGGTTTGTGTGTCGCGCTAAAATTCCGCTTCATTTCGAATGCAAATAAAAACCGTTTTGTTCCAAGAAATCATAAATTTGTCACATCCTTCATACTATACTTCTCTCTTGTATTAGTAAAGCATTTTGATTTAAACTGAACAATATATGAAAGGTTTCATCTATACACTTACACATAATAAGTATACGAATAAATACTCAGAAGAAGCCGCAGCTCAGGTATTAGAGAGATTTAAAATCGGATCGGAGGATTTAGAGTCCAGACTGCAAACCAACAGCTGACACAGGTCTTTTATAGAACCGTTTTGATTTCCTCTGCTTTGTCCCTGTGATGTCATTGTCCTGCTCGCAGCCGAGCCCGACACACGTCTGTTTTTTGTCGCTGGGCGCACACCCTGCGGTCCATGCGGGTCCTAATACCCCAGTACAATGACGGGGACACTAAACTGTAAACAGGTGCCGTCCTTCGGCTGAGACGTAAAACTGAGGTCCTGACTCTCTGATCATTCAGGAGAATGGTGGTGGGGGAGGGGAGTCCCCATTACCTGTAAAGCGCATTGAGTGGAGTATCCAGAACAGCGCTATATAAGTGTACGCAATAATGATGATGATGATGATTATTATTATTATTATTATTTTATTGTAATGTAAAATGCAATAAAAAGTAAAAAAATAGATTAATGTAAAAACTGATAAAGCTAATGCTTTTTTCAGGGCTATAGACGCAGAGCACCATCCAGCAGCTGTAGACGATGTTCGGGGAAGAGCTAATTCTGTTTTTAGCACAGGGAGTGAGAATGAGCTCAGTCCAGCTCCCAGCAGAATCCATCCTGGTTTGGTTACAGTGCGCCTGAGGCTCTTTGGATCGCAATGTAAAAAAAACCAATTGCTCACATCGTGTGACTTCCACGACAGGAAGGAAAGATATCACTTAAAAAAATCAGAACTGAAGATTTGGATCCTGGGCCTCAATTTGATCAAATTATTAAAATAATAATTATCAAAATATCAGATTGTGTTTCTGCAACATTTCGTGCACAGTACGCCATTTTAATCTAAAACAGTCACAACGAGGGCTTTACACGCAGTCTGGGGTATTTTCCCGTTTTATATTTTTGCCACTTTATATCGAACCTGTTATACTCCCAGAAGTGCACAGTAGCTTGTACTTAATAAAAATGTACAATTCACCACTGGTATAAACAGATGTGTGCCGTGTTTGCCTTTGTAAGCATTTGTTTAAAAAATAAGTTCACAATACGATAAAAACACAGAAAGCACAAACTTTATAATACAACGATACAAAATCAATACCAAATCATTATGCCAATTAAGTACCTATCCTTTGAAAACAGAGAACACCTTTATATCTACAAAAAACTTGACATTTGTATGTATTTTTGAATTACAAAGCAGACAGAGTAGTCCCTTAATTCAAAGATCAGATCTTGGCCAAAACAAGACAATCAGACGTGGGCTGAATTCGGAACAGGAACCTCTACTTCGTCGTTTATTGAGCTTTTGATCAATGTCTGAATGAAACAGATTCGCTTTTTTAACTCTTTGATTAAAGTACACAAAAAGCACCTTCCTTCGAACCAGCGACCTAAGGACTCCCTGCTGATTCCACTACACTCCCCCGCTCGACCAACTGAACTATCAGGAGCTGCTCTCTGGCACATACTGCCCAATGTAGTGAAATGTTCCGGGTGATTAAAATCCCACTTCGACATCAAGTTTCCAACTCGTTTCCTTAGTCTTGTTTACCTTGAATTTAAGCCACGAACCAGGACTCTACTGTATAAACTTCCAGGGATATTACAAAATGTTTGACGGGGCATCAATCATTCCAGGCGGAAATGGACTCCTTTTTTTTCTCGAGGGATAATATTAAACATTTCATTAGTATCGAGAGGAGGATCACCATGAGACACAAAACAAACAGTTTCTTTCTGTCTTTATTAGAAAGTAGCGTTTGTGCTACATTAATAATTATTACATTAATTAATAATTAATAATTATTAATATTCGTGGAAATAAAGAAGTTGTAAATTTTTAAATTTATATTTGAATCGAAATGTGGTTTTGAGTTAAATATTAGCGTGTTCATGTAATTAGTTTGTAATTAGTTTGTGTTTGTCATTACTATATATATATATTGCCATGTTACTAGAATTTGTAACTAGAATTTGTAACTGTAGTTTACTAGTTGTGTTTTTTATGATGGTTAGACATTTGTTGATTACAATATTGTATATAATGTATAATTCGAACTACATATTTTTCAGGTGTGAATAATTGTATATTTTAAGAATACATTTCTAAAATAAATCATTGGCTTTATTTACTAGTTTATTTACTAGTTTCTACACCTATAAAAATCTTTCTTTTATGTATAATAGACCTTTAACTATATATGTATAATAGTCTTCTACATTTATCCGTATAATAGAACTCCAACCATTTATGTATAATAAACATATAATCATATAATCATAGATGTCTAATTGACGTATAACGATAAACGTATATTAGAATTTCATTCTAGACCAGTTACGGAGCACATTTACACGTCTGGTATGCGTTTAATAGTCATATATTCTACATCTTTTGCCCACTGGGATGTGCCGATTTTAACTTGGGAAACCAAGATACACATTTTCTAATGAAGCCTTAATTAAAAGACAGTTTGTTTCTCGAAAGCGTGTTATGTAAAAAAAGAGAAAAACGAAAATATATGGATGGTAATCTTTCAAAGCTGAAGATTTTACTTTTGAAAAATTGACATTTTATGTATGCAGATGCATTCGCTGGTTTTAGAACTTTGCTGTACTTCCTGAATCATTTTCAGTTTTATAAAGTGGGTGTAGATTTTTCTGTCAGGTTAGGACGCGAGTGTGTACATGTGTTTGATTTTCGTTTCACTGATTCTCATTGAAGATTTGGGAATTAACGACGAAAGAATCAGTTGCCTCGGAAAGCAGAAGGTTTGGTTCTCAACGATATTGAAGACACGCCCATGTAGAGCAGCGGGTGATGATTTGTGCTATAAAAGACCAAGTGCTCAAAGTGACGTCTGTGATTACCGTTTAGACTTTTCATATTGGACGCACTTTTAGAAAGCAAAGATAGAGCAGTTGTGTTGAATCACGCTGTGACAGCTGTTAGCAGAGTGTCGCAGCGGAAGCGTGCTGGGCCCATAACCCAGAGGTCGATGGATCGAAACCATCTTCTGCTATGTACACTTTATGCACGATTGATAAGCATACCATCAGTTTAATGAAGTGCATTAGAACTGTTTTTTTTCTCTCGTGTGTATGAAAGCTTCACACTTAAGGTACTCTTTCATCTTTACCAATAGCAGATGCCCAAATGTATCTTTGGTTGTTCTGCGATCCTTCATAGTTTCCTCAATTCCTTCAAATGAACATCCATATCAAAGCAATTATATATATATATATTACAATTAAGGTACATATTAAAAATATCAACGCACATTTGTATAATGCTCATTTAATAATGATTGTCAAGGATTGTCAAGTTCTCCAACAAATCTGTGTTCTAATTTTAAAATATTTTTGCTAAGGACACAACGGGTGTATAAATGAATTCTCCCAACAGGCAGTTAAAGAAAAATTCCACACGTGAAGATGGTTTTCTTGGACATTGACTTAGGTACTTATTTGTTTACTTGTTGTAGTTGCACACGAGTAAAACACGAAGATTTCCTGCAACATTCAAGAGGGTTTGCGAAGAAATCACTTCAATTATTAGCGCAGATTATGTTTACATCATCACAATCTGAAGCACGTCCCTGAGTGCGTTTGACCCACCAGCCCTTTGTTTAACAGCTGCACAGGGACACATTCCCGTTGCTTTTCAAAAATCACTGGCATTTTTTTGCAGCATTTCTTCTGTCCTGAGAAGCAAGATTTGTATTTTATCTTTCAGAAGTTGTATGAATTTCTTGAAGTTCAGAAACAACTTGTTCCAGAAAAGAAATGAACACTTGCTTCAAAGTAAATCAAGATGTATGTGTCTCTTGCTATGTGTGCTCTTATCTGTCCACCTCTCATTCCTCTTCTCTCACTCTGGCAGTCTGTGCAGAGTTTCTGAAGGAGATGTAACACCACTTGGAAAAGAAGAAAAATTCTCAGGAAAAATTCTCAGGAAAATTCTCAGGCAGAATAAAAAATCATTATTCTCTTCTCAGTCAGATTCACAGCTCAGACTCACACTCAGACAGGATCTCAACTCTGTACTGCTCTCTATCCTCACAATCCAGAACCAGAAGATATTCAGACAATCAGTGCTGCTACATGAACAATATCAGATAGAACAGCCTGGACTCATGTCACATTTCCCCCTTTTATCCTTCCTCCCAGCCCTCTTAGAGACATAAAAGAGCTCCTGGTTCTCCTCTCTGTGAACTGGGCTCAGGGGTCACTGATCTGGCAGTTGTGGGCTCTGTTCCAGGTCAAAAGCAAGAAGGTTCTATTAACGCTTTCCAGGACTTCCAGCCCTTCAGTATTACTTTCTTTACTGTATGTCAGCCTCCCAAAATGTTTAGAAATGTTTTATAACACATATGAGTGTGGAATTATCTTATTATTTATATATAGTATTTATGTAATAAACACCAGTAGTGACACTATGATCAGTATATTGATTATTTGTAGCCGATTGTCCGATGGTAGTGTCAACAATAGTGACCATTTGACCAGTCTGTAGCTCTGAGCAGTGGGACTCAGATCACACAGAAGACCTGTCTGTGTGTGATTCCATACCAGCCCTGGGATTCAGCTACTCTCACAAATGTCTCACAGACCGTCTTATAAATTTACAATTAGATGAAGTCATGTAACAGTTTTACAGATAATTTAAATAATCAGACAGCAGTTTTGGCAGTGGATACATCTCCATATGGGGGAAAGAAACTGAAATATATGTGCTCACTGTAAAGTAGGAAGAGGTGGTCAGACAAGCAATACAACTTTGCAGATAATGTGAAGTGACATTGTTTTGTGTCAATCAGCTCACAGATTTCACTTCATGTGCCTTAAGCTGTGCAATTTGTATGGTTGTTGAATAAGATTGATTTCTTCACAAGCCCAGTCAATTGCCAGTGGAGAGCTTGCCGACGCACACCTTCATGAAGACTCTCTTTAAGATTTCATTGTCAAGTCGCATCCTTTGCATACAATAGTAGCACTGACACTAAGAGAAAGGATGAGAAATGGCGTTTATCAAGCGATTGCAGTGTTTGTTTGACTGAGGATCCTTGTGTGCTGAACTGGCCTCTGGAGAAGTGTAGTGCAGTAAAACAGAAGGTTTGTGTCACTCAAGATTGTTACAGAACAGAACAATACAATTCCAATACTTTTATGAGAGTAAATATTACTGGTGGATCACAGTTCTTATAATGGTGAAAACAGGAGCACCTTCTCTACATTTTTGACTGAAGTATTTAAATGGAAAGAAATACTATCACTATGCAATTCATAAATGCAATTGAGCTCCTGTAAATGTTCTAGTTTGATGAAACAATGTATGGAATTAGGTGACAATATCGGAATTCATTCAAATGCACAGGATTAATTTTCAGCAACAAAAAAAGTGCTCGGAAATATTTTACAAGAATGAAACCTTACATTCACCTAAATAAACATTCACCCTCTACATTAGCAGAGAACAGTAGGACAGAAGGTTAGTGTCACTGGACACTGTGTCAGAGAGGCTGATCTCCTCTCCCTCATTATGCAGGCTTACCCACTCATGATGAACTGTCCTCCAGCGATACTCAGCTGCCATCATCGACTCAGACATGAGGTTCGTGTACATATTATACCTTAATATGGCACTGCGTTACAATAATTTGATCAAAACAACTGGTGAAAAAATAATAATCAAATATTTATTTCCTTCTTTTAGTAAAGATAAAGACTTTGTCCAAAAAAGAAGCATTTATACCTTTCCTCTCCTACCAGCCCTTACAAGTCACCCAGTTTTTAATTTAGAGCTGGATTAAAGCTCTAGTCTCTTTGGGGGTGTGAGTTGGAATCCCACTGCTGCCAAATATCTCCAACTATCTCAGTGTTAAGAAGCAAAAAACACACATTTGCTGCAGAAGTAACAGGAGAATTTGTGCCATTCAGCCTTATAGCGTGATGTCATTTTCTCATGCTCATTTTTAGATGCTTGTGATCGAATCTATGATTCTTATGAGTGTGCCCTCCATAAAGGTAGCACAGATATAACGTGCCAAGTTTTCAGAGAATCGCATTAAATACAGGTCAGAAGAAGGCGACAAAGTGTCCGCTAGGCAGTTCAGCGATTTCAACGGTGTTCTCTGTTGTTTAGGTCCAGAATGACACCTGTTACAACCAGGAAACACACAGTGTCAGGCATCAAAAAGACTTCCCAAAACCCTGATCCTCTCCTTGATCCGGTGATGGCTTCCAGACATTTCCTGCAACAAAGCCAGGATACGGTCTTCAACAACACGAGTGAAAGGCTAATTCCCAACCTTTGCAATCCTTTGCAAAGAAGGACCGCATGTGCTCAGTGTTAAATGCACTGTTCATTATTATTATTAATAATAATAATAATAATAATAATAATAATAATAATAATAATAATAATAATCTTTACATTATATAGTGCCTTTAAAGGTGGCTTTTCAAAGTGCTTTACAGAATGAAACCAATAAAGTTAAAAAATACACAAGATAAGCAGGATGAGAATACACAGTTAGAGGAGACAATAGATGGTGGTATTAAATACAGTAGGAACAGAGGGGTAAAGAATAGTTCATTAAAGGCACTTCTAAAGAAGAGGGTTTTGAGTCTGGATTTGAAGGAGCTTAGAGAAGGTGACTCTCTGATATCATTGGGAATAAAGATCCAGAGCTTTGGGGCAAAACAGGAGAAGGCCCTGTCACCCATAGAGTGTAGATGGACTGGGGGACAGATAGGAGACCAGAATTAGAAGAGTGAAGGTTGTGAGGTGGGGAGTAGGGCGATAACCCAGACAGGTACTGAGGTGCCAAGCCATGGAGAGCCTTATAGGTGAGCATGAGGATTTTGAAGTTGACAGGAAGCCAGTGCAAGGAGTCCAGGACAGGAGTAATGTGATCACAGTCCAGTGCTAATTTCTTTCTTGTGGCTGCTGGTTCATTTTCAACTGTGGACTCTTAAGAAGTCCTTTATTTGACTTGATCAACACTAATCCCTAGAGGATTTTGAAAGGTTGAATCAAAATGATACATGACTCTGGTGGGACTCGAACCCACAACCTTTGAATTACTTCATTTTATCAAAGCCTAGAAGTCCAATGCACTCTCCATTGCGCCACAGAGCCAACCAATACATAGCTCTATAAAACAGCTACAGAAAGCTGTAACTCATGCTTCTCCTGTTGTCTTTAAATTAAGCTCCATAAATATTGACAATGATTGGCCTGTTGTCTACGAATAGATACCGCTGGGATTCACACCCAGGGTCTCCTGGTTTTTAGTGAGGCGTCTTAACCAGCTAAACCACGGTGCCAAACCTGCTAAATGTTATCCACAACTTCAAACACCTGTGAGAAACGGGCAACTGCAGTGTTACGCCTGCTGGCTCAACAGATAATCCTTTTCGAACTTTAAGGAGAGGATTTCTTTGTCAATTCAATTAAACATTTTAGAAATGCTGAACGATTGATGTGTTTCACGCGCAGAAATATTTTATCGTTACGTACTTTTTCTGTGCAATTAGTTCTCCATCAACTCCGCCCAACAACAGAGGTCGTTTTTAATACAGGAGTTAAGGCACATTGCACATCAACAAAACATAACGTACAGGTTTAGGGAGAGCAACATCAGTGATTGGAAGGTTGGAAGTTTCGGGTCACTTTTTTATTATAGATTCAAGCAGCCCTGAATACCTTTTCAAGAAACATTTCAGAATCCCAGTCACGTCCAGTATGATTGCTACACAGGTCTACAGTATACAATCAGAATACTGTTTGTGCATTATATAAAACACACCGCCCAAAGCATTTCTAAAACAGGAATTACATGTTTCTGAATGCGCCCTCCTTTATAAATAAAATAAAAGGTCTGAAGCCTGCTCCAAAGAAGCACTGTATTCAGAGCTGACAAAGATGTGATAGGAAACATCTCGGAAAACAAAGATGCAGTCATTTCCACAGGTCGCACAACAAGAGCTGAACCCACCCGACGTTCTCCAAATGAGTAAGGTGTTGGGAGTGTGGCTGGGTGGTCTAAGTGCTGGGGTTGTGCTCCATTTTCTTCGCTGGGTTAGGTTTGAATCTTGCCGCTGCTAAGTGTTGGTGGGTTAAGACCTTCCTTCTATTGCAACTTCAATGGGTAAAAGCTTTGCTTGACAGTCTGTCGAGAGACTGAACTAGGTGTTTCAAGATAGTCTTTGTCAGCTTAACATCAAGGCATAAAAAAGCCTCATTTTGTGTTCCCAACAGCAATGCTCTTTGGTCCCTTCAGCGTTATGCAGGGAACAACATCTGCCGTGATCACTTTTGAGTCAGTGTGTATCGTAGTGTGCCGCAATTGTTTTTAAAATTGGTTCTGTAGGCATGGTGCATTTGTCTGTTAAACTTGAATGCTGTGCTTTTTCACGCAGAATCATCGGCAGGAGCAAAGCTTATTCAATCTTTGCGCACAGCGCTCCATCAGAAATACTTTGTCCAAGTTTTGAAGAGATTGTGGGATTCTCTGCACACGTTCACATCTTGTACCTCAGACAACACCACCATTCGATGGGAAATTGATTCTGCTTCTTGCAGTTGTTCCTGTGGTTGTGATAGTTACAAAGTTGCACTTTCCTCCACCTTCTGCTATAGTATTCATTGGGTGAGCTTCATCAATTGGCTCAGAAAGGTCAACTGTGCTTCGGAAAAAATCAGCAGCAGTGTCTTTATTTTGTCGGTGAGTATGGCTGTCTTTTAAAGCACATGAAAAACACGAGTTTGTGGATTTCTCCAAATAGCAACGAATTCAGTTGTGCAGAGCTTTACTGCTTTCAGAGGGTCTTTTACCGACGCTGCTGTATTAGAGAAGTGACATAATCAGAAACGCAACCATTTGTGCTGGCTGTTTCACTAAGTATTAAGCTTTTTTAACTATCACATGATTTTAACTAATTTAACATCATCCCCAGGAGAGCACCTCGCACTGCTCACTGAGCTGATGTATGTGCCAAAAAATTAAATATCATCTGAACTGATTTTTTTCTACTTTAAATGCTTTCCTACTCTTTTAATATTTCAGTTAAAAATTTTATTTTTAAGTACTTTCCATTGATATTAATCCTAGTCCCGATGAATGATTCTGGGACATGGTGCGTCTTGAATAATGTTCTTATAGGTTTCAGTTTGGAAAAGTGCGCTCTCCAGAAGCTACCAAAACCTCTAATGGTCACACAAAGCTTAATGCAATAGCAAAGTTTGGGGTTGAAAAAGAATTTAACTTGCAATGAATATGAACACTGTTCCAGAAGGCGTGTAAGGACTATTTTAGCTCAGATCACCAATTTATCTTACATTTCTACTCCATTAATATTGCTATTGAGTTCTAAAGGTAGGTCCTGGCAATACTTCTTGAGATCTTCTTTAGAAATTTTTTTAAAAATATATTTCCAGTACTAAACAAAAAGTAAAAAATACAAATTATGTGCAACTGATAAAATCTCTCTTCCAGGGACGTTGTAGCTACATGCAAATTACAATGGAAAACTTTATCAGCTTTAAAAGTTTCTTTTGCATTTATAAGACGATCAGCATGACACTCAAAACATACCTGTATTCAGTAAGCACTGAGTCTGCTGGCTGAGCAAGTTGCCTCCTCTAAACACAATAGCAGCCCAGACGCTAAGATAAATGAAGAGAAATTGCTTTTATTGGGCACTTTTCATATCCGATGAGCTTGACATCTCCCAAGGGTGACGGAGTTCTTTTGTGACACTGCTTTTCCCATTTTTCTTCTTTCTGTACTCTGATGGAAAAAAAACAAGAAATCATGTAAGGGAAAAATGTATTTTTTTTCATGGAGAAAACGTGCACCAGGAAATGTTTTTTTTTGAAGAAGTGATTTAACATGATACATGACCTAATTTACTGGAGTAAATGCTCACACTGCAAGGTCTGCTTTACTACAAGAGAAAAGTAGAGTGAAAGATGTCATAATTTCACTGCGTTGTTGAAGAAAACATCTTTTTCTAAATCAATCAGAATTTCAAAGTGACACACAAACCCTTTGTCTGTATTAAAGAGATGATATTTTAAAACTGATAAAAATGTAGAAAACACGTTTCTCACTTAGAAATTTTAGATGGGATAGTGTATTACTAGTAATTACTAGTTGCAGCGCTGAACTCACCATGGTGCAATTCAGTTACATGATTGGCCAGTGGTTTAATGGATAACACGTCTGATTTTGCATCATGAGATTGTAGGTTCGACTTCTACCGGGTTCGTGTGTTTTTAAATCAGGCTACTCAGAAATAGATGTCCATTATGTGAATGAACCGCACCTGAAAGCAAACGTTGGGTCGGGTTTCCTTCTTTCCAGGATGAAATAGCAAATCGTTACAAAAAGCACCAGCTAATGTCCAATAGTGTTAGTCATTTTAATTAACATGAATATACTGTAAGGTCTTGGTACATGGGAGTGGATTTCATCCACAATTTAAAAAAGGGCAAATTATATTTACAGGCTTCAGACACTTTTTAATACAAAAGTGACCTAAAACTCTGTAACTTTCAGGTTAGTTTGAACCTGTAATGAAAAAGGGGCCTGAAACTTCCATTCTGTGATGTAACTGTCTCTAAAGTCGGACGTGATGTTTCACGGATGTGCAGTGTGCCTTTTCTCTTGTCATGTTCAAAATGACTTGCTGTGTAATTTCCTGAATGCGTGTCCTGTACTGCTCTGTTATTTCATTTAGATTATCTATGTGGTGTACAGATAAAACCAAACTGCATGGTCTAATTTCTGGGTTCGGCACCAGCTGAACCTGAACATACATCAGCCAATCTCGACATGATTTGAACACACAACCTTTTGATGTGGTATCAGATGCACTACCGTTGCACTACGAGGTCACACCCCGTAAGTGCTTTTAATTCCCCCAAGGAGAAAAATCAGCGTCCCTGAAAAATATTTTTTTTTCATTCTCTCCTGTGAGAAGCGCCGCTCTTCCAATGAGGGTCTCTTCTTCCCAGACCACAGATTATTCTTCCTGTCCGGCTCTCACACAGAGAGCAGACACACTGTCTCCACTAATGTGTTTACTACATCTATAGATCTGACCCCCTTACAGCCCTGATATTCCTGGACAGGATCCCATATTGAGCAGTATTTCTCGTGTTCTGAATTTACAGTGTGTACACAATGTACTTTATACACAAAGTAAGTGTTTTTGTAACTCTTGGACGTTTTGTGAAAATGTTACAAAATCGCCCCCTCAACTGAACAGTCCCACCCCCCTCAGTTTTGGATAAAAGGTTAGGATAAAAAGTTTTTGAACACTTTCACTTACTTAACTTGAGCCATAAAAAATAGTTGTACTTAGTTGTCAATGGTCAGATAACTACACTAACGCCGAATTCACAGTTACTACATCAGACTGTTTGATGTGCAGGAGGGCTATCCGTCCAGGAACAGCACATTACATAGTGTCTATGTTTTGGGGTGTCAACATTATTATGACCTTATTTGCTCAGGTGGACCACTGCCTTGCAGTAGTTTATCCTCATACTTACAATCGTTATATAACTAGGACTGTAGTTATAGAAGTTTGTACTATCTGTTGGTTTTACAATGATTTCTTAATGATTCAGAACCTCGTTACCGTTGATGTTGTTGCAAAAATGAACACATATGGTTGATGCTCCAGGCAAAAATAATCACGTGAGTTCTGATGAACGTGGAACTGTTCTTCATCACTAAATACCAGATTGCTTGTCGTTATCTTCTAACATGAAATACTAATCAGTGGCATGCTTGCGAGAATTCACTTGGATGGTTGCAATGGCTCCGTTTAAACCGAAATATCACTACCCCCCTCAGGATTTCAGACCCCCCCCCCCCTACAGATCATTCCCCTGGCGCCAGTCCTGGGTATAATGATGAACATAGCTGCCTTGCAAGCAGTGAATCCGGGTGTGATTCCCACCTGACCCATCGACAAACCTTTTCCAATGAATCTTTGATCAATTTAAAAAAGTCTTGAAGCTGGTAGGCTAGGGAAGAAGCACTGTTTGAGTGCACTGAGGAAAATGTGCTACTGTGCTGTGCTGCTCCAGTAGCGCAATTGGTCAGGTTGTGGTGCTTTTATAGTGGAGTTATACCGAGGTTGTGAGCTCAATCATCACGTGGAGTAGGTTCCGTTTTCAGCTGCAGAAACGTGCTGTTGAATTTATGTCGGTTCTTGTGTTACTTTTTCCTCTCGATGGAGCTGTATTAATGCAGGCACACCTGCTTCCATGTCAAGTTATTTTATCGTTGCTTACAAACCAACACACTGCAGACACCTCTGATATTGTCACTGCTTGTGGGCCACGTGTTCCTGCTGTCAGCCTACAATGATCATACACCTATAGAAATATTACTGCTGTAGTACAGGAGCAAAGAAACAAAACGAAAGCACACCAAGTTTAAAAAGGTCAAAATGTATCAAAGCCCTTCCTCGAGGAGAATACTTGTGCAGAGTATCATGTATTAAGAGGAGATTGCCTTAACCACTAGGCCACCTCCATACACACTTCAGCCCCCTCCGGACATGAGTTGCCTTCTTTCCCCATACTCAAGGGTAATTTTCCTCTTCCACCTACAATTTCAACATTTACCTTGTGAGATGTCAAACCACAGAGCCTGTGCTGCGCTTCAGTGCCGGCTGTAGTGGACACCCCGTTGAACATAAAAAGCATATTGAGCTCCTTGGACATAAGCCATTTCTCGTCACTTGCTCAGCGAGCAGGCTCAGCGCACACTGAATGCAGGTGTCTCAGAGCAATTGAGATGTGTCCAAGTGGCTGTAAAAGGGATATCTGATGCCAATGCCATGGCTTAGTTCTCTGGTTGGAGTATTCTCGGTCGCATTTAATGGCAACGTCATGGCAACGTCAGCTCAAACCACCAAATGGAGACGGGCGTGCCGACAAGCTGACCCTGCTGATGCAGGATTAACACTAGGATGCGAGAATGCTGTGGCTTAGTTGGTTAAAGCGCCTGCCTAGTAAACAGGAGATCCTGGGGTTGAGTCCCAGTGGTGCCTGTCTTGCCACACAGTTTATCATTATGGACAGCAACATGCTTCTACATTAAATTTAATGGAAGTGTTCATTTAATTTTTGGAGCAACTTGTTTTTAAAAAAATCCATACAAATTGCAAAAGATAAAATACTCATCTGTTTTGTCAGTGCAGAGGAATTACTGCCAGCTGGCAAGGAAACGAAAAAGATTTTTTTGTCTTTAGCCAAAAACCTGTGAATGTAGAAGAAAGGTGATGTGCGTTAGTTTCTATGGCACAGTCAGTCAGCGTATCCTTCAGTTAAACATAACGTTGGTAAATCAAAAGTCCCCAGAGACGCATTTCAAATTAATCCGACCTCAACACCGTCTCCCCTAAATGTGATGGGGTTTCTTTGGATGTCCTTAAGCATCCTGATAGTTGCAGAGATTTCAAACTTTTGGCACAAGTCAAACTACAAGAAGTTAATAATTGAGCGCCTAAGTCAATATCACGGGAATGTGACTATGTAAACTTAAATAGTATTCAAAATATTGCAATTTTGTTGTAGTTTAAAAAGGTATTTTAGCTGGGGATCCTCAAATGATGAGGGTAGAAAAGAGAACTATTCGACACCATCAGGAGTGCTTAACGTGATAAAAGTGTTTTTTAATCACAAAGTGAAAATAGTGAATTTGTCTTTCACTTAGGCGTTCATTAAAAGCTCATTAAACAATAAAGGAGAGGCTCGTGTTCCGAATTCTCTTCGTGTCTCATTGTCTTGCTTTGATTTTTAAAATGTACACTGTTGGCTATTCACTCTTCCTAACACAATTAAAGAGCCGAGTTTAGTTCAGAGGTAAAGCATCTCATGCATCGTTTTCTATCACCAGCATCTCCACTCTGGATTTCTTTTTAAGCGCGATATCTTTTCTGTGATTTCTTTCGTTTGAATTCCCTCATGTGTGAATTTCAGCGCGACACATAAACTCGTTTGTCTGTTTTAAAGAGATGCAATTTTTAAAACAGACAAAATGAAAGACTGTTTAACTAAATACACATAGAAAACGTACACCTAATTGAGAAAATTTGGACTGGGGCGATTTATTATTGTAGCGGCGCAAGCTCATAGTGGTGCACTTGAGGAATGCGGTACAAGGGCCAGTGGTGCATTGGATAACGCATCTGATTACGGATCAGGAGACTGTAGGATCGTAATGCTCTTAAACCCAATACCATAACTGTAGTGTGTTCAGTCCTATACAACCTTTCTATCGACTGAATAAGCCTCCTGTTCCATCTCCATCTTCTTCCCACACATTCCGGCTATTTCAGCACCGTTATTGTTGGACCACAGTCACAGATACGTAAGGGACACTATTCTGAAGAACCGTCTTAAATAAATAACGTTGCAAAAGGTAACAATAAGGGTTTCTTAATGTAACCTTACATTTGGCCGTACAATACAATTTTCTGTACCCTCAAAAAACTAAAAAAAAAATATTACTGCTTTCTCCTGAGAAACACAAGTTTCAAATCACAATAAATAATACAACAAATATACTAAATTAACACCCAGATATGACAACACACAGCTATGACAGAACACATTGAAGACTTAAAAGCCCTTTAAATTTTTATTTCCTTAATTTCCATTCTCTTCCCTCCCCAGGATAACTGAAAACTAACTATAATAAAGACTGTATATGCATTACTTGTAATACAGCTACTAATAAAGATATACAGTGCCTTGCGAAAGTATTCGGCCCCCTTGAACTTTTCAACCTTTTGCCACATTTCAGGCTTCAAACATAAAGATATAAATTTTTTAT
Organism: Lepisosteus oculatus; assembly: GCF_040954835.1. Lineage (NCBI taxonomy): Eukaryota > Metazoa > Chordata > Actinopteri > Semionotiformes > Lepisosteidae > Lepisosteus > Lepisosteus oculatus. The sequence goes on along the minus strand of NC_090709.1, from coordinate 26,067,373 downwards.
TTTATGTGAAGAATCACCAACAAGTGGGACACAATTGTGAAGTGGAACGAAATCTATTGGATTTTTGAAACTTTTTTAACTAATAAAAAAATGAAAAGTGTACATGGAATCACTGTACATGGAAGTTAATTATTAATAAATAACACTTTTATTAATAAATACGTGTAATGATAACATTCATTGTGAATATTTGTGGTGTCTGGAAAGCAATTTTAGTTAAATATAATAATAATTTTCAAGCAAGTGGTGCATAACCTTGTTACTTAATGAGTACATTATTTCCATTACAAGACAGTTCTAATGTGATCAATTGTTCTGCTTAGTCCGCTACTGAGTTGCTTAAAACCTATGAAGAGGTGGTTTAAGCTAGACTCCTAATGCAGTAACATCTAACGGGCAGCAGCTGTTATTTTAGGTTTGTTGCAATTGAGAACGGGTTTAGTACAGAGTTGCTGACAAATTTCAGCAGAGTTTATTGAATATAAGTTTATTGCAATTGACCCATTGTAGCTACCAATCAGCAGCAAGGAAAAACAAACTTCACTTGTGCCTGTCAAAAAAAAGGAAACAGAGTAGTAGTTTATGTGGTAATTTCAGGTACTGTACAATGTAAGAACTAATGTTAACTACTCCCATAGTAATGCGTGGGGTCCTATCAATAGAAAAAAACAATTGTTGTAACCCGAAAATACAACAAACACAAAACAAGAAGTCTTCCAGGAACCTAGGTAAATCCCGGTAGTTGTCTAACAACTACGAAAAAAAAAAAACGCAACAATTTCAAAAGAAAAAGAACATTAAAAACAAATCTGGGGAACAACAAAAACACAGAGTCTAATGCGAGAGCTTTTTCAAGTCTTCAGTGCTCCTCTCGTCTCAGTAGACCTCTCTCATATATTTGTGTACAGGTCAGCTGGAGATACACAGCTGATGGTAATTTAAGTAGGGAGCTGCGTCAGCATGCATGGGCTTCAAAGGAAAAAGTCAAGGTTTATTCCATGCTGAAAAGAGAAGGAAACACAATGTTTCAGCTGCGGAGCCTTATTTGATTGTGACTCGAAGTAAACCTTTACTTCTTCGTTTGATGTTAATTTATCTTCATCAGATACCTGATAGTATCTAAACTTAACAGTTGCTTTCAGTAGCTAAAGACACTAGGTGAGGCTTGAACTCACAACCTCGGCATGACTCCGCTGTGCACTACTGTGTAAGTACCGCACGCTGACCGATTGCGCCACTGGAACTGTGCAAGGTGTGCAGAAACACAGGGTGAAAACGGTTTCGGTTGTGGATCCATCTATACATGGGGAACACTAAAATAGCAAGGAAAATACAAGAAAAGAAACTGAAAGAATTGTGTTAACAGCAAAGGGGGACGGAGGGAGGTGGTCGGACAAGTAAATCAGCCTGGCAGATTATTTGTATCTACATTTTTTGAGTCAATCAGCAAACAGATTTCTCTTCATGTGCCTTAAACTGTGCAGTTTATATCTTCGTTGTAGATAGGTTTCTTCAGAAGTCCAGTAAACTGACAATAATGGAGAACTAGCTGACGCACCCCGTCGTGAAGACCCTCTGTAAGGTGATTACACGTTTCATTTTCAAGTCGCCTCCTTTACACGCAATTGCAGCCCGGACACTGAGAGAAAGCAGGAGAAATGGCTTCAATTTCAATGTGAAAGCGCAGTACAGGCTCGATGGCTTCACATCTCCCATCAATCAAATAAAATTGCAGTAAAGCGATCTAAATATGACTCTGAAGTACTGGGAAAGATGATTATTTTGAGCATGCCTCCCAGGGTCTGCTACGAGGCTGAAGTTACAGTAGCTTCTTATTCACCAGCTTCTTATGCGTGTTTTTCGTTCCACCTTAAATGGTGCTGCTGTGATGTTATGTCACCTTTCGCCTGTAGATGGCTCTCTTCAATCAGTACTAATCCGGCTGGAATACTGTAGACATCTTCACTGAAAGGGAATATCCAAATAGCGACTGTCCAAATTATATTTTTGTATGGAATATATTTCAGAAAATCGCAAACCAATTTTAAAAACTCACCACAACACGGACTTACACTGGGAAAAGGTGATTGCACTTTCTGCTTATTGCTACAGCCTTCCCCCCGATTATGAAAATGTCTCACAGTTCTGACACCGCCGTGTGAAAGACAATGTAACAGACTATCAAAATCCTGAAGTACAAGAAATTTTAATGCACCAGTTTCTTTAAATATGACCCTCTGATCCTGGCATGTCAGAATACATTTCGAAAAAGTATGGCACGAATTGCACGAATTGCAATGGCACAAATTGTTGAGAATATCACTGACCTTGCCGATATTTGCAGGGGATACGAGTGTTTTGCACATGTTGAACTACGACACGTCAAAATTGAGCTCCTTAGTCAATATCACCGGGAATGTCCAATAATGACGAACATCAGTAGCTTCAAGGAAACTTAGACTCGCACATGGAGTTTTATCTTCGAATGGAGGTTGGGAGAATTCATTTATACTCTCGTTGCTCATTAGCTAAACTATTTAAAAAATATATGACACAGATTTGTTCGAGAAAATTGTAATTGCCTTAAAGAGAGTCTTCTTGAAGATGTGCACCAGCTAGCTCTCCACTGTCAATTGACAGGACTTGAGAAGAAACTGTTCTCATACAACCAACATACAAATTACACATCTTAAGGAACATGAAGAGAAATCCGTGTACTAAATAACATAAAACTGTCGCTGCAAATTATCACCAAGCTGTTTTATGTGTCTGACCACCTCTTTCCTACTTTGCAGCGAGCACAAATCTTTCTGTTTCTTCATCGCTATTTTACTGTCTCTTTCCCCCATGTGGAGATGGATCCACAGCCGAAACTTTAGGTCAGTTCCTGTTATTCTGTCTGATTGAAAGAGCTTTATTAAAGGCACTCCCATCTCTGCAGGAAAGTTATTGCTGCTCTCAACACAATATACTGCAACCAAATATAGCGATACTGTCACTGCCTGTGGGCCACGTGTTCCTGCTGTCAGTCTATTATGTCATGTTCATCCACACCCAGAAACATTACTGCTGGAGCACAAGAGTTATATAGGCGCAGTCCATAGAGCAAGAATCTCTTAATCTCAGAACTGTGGGTTCAGCCCCCACATTGGGTCCCTCTGTGTCAATTTCATTCCCCCAATCCTCCTAGCATGACCTGATGGCGTAACAGTGATACCCAGTACCCAGCGTAATTCAGCTTTCTTTCCACTTGATTCAGATTTTGATCTGAAATCATCGGCCGAACAAGAGTTTGTCTAAATCGAGGGAGATCTGCTCACAAGCAAGTATTAAACACTTCAGCATTTACTGTTCGAATACCACAGTTTGTCAAAACACTGCCGCTTCTTAAACTAATAAGTAACGGTTTTTGAGCACGCATTGTATTGTTAATGCTTATATTAAAAAAGCATAAATTCACATAGTGGAATTTGGACTGAACAAAGTAGTCCAGCCCCTTTACAACATTACATACCCACTGATTAAAGCTTAAAACTACAGCAGCAGGAGTAACAATAATGACAACAACATGTTTGGAGTTCGGCATTTCATTTATTCTGCGGAAACATCGTATCGGAATGAACTGCCCTCGATGAAAGAGTAATTGCGGCTTCAGATCGTTTTTACAGAGCATTGCGTTGTTCTGTTCATGCTGACTACAGGCTTTAGATTTGTCATTTACTGCAGGCGTTGCTTTTCCAGGTTTTTCTGAAATTCCTCGCATTTGAGCCAGCACTAAAACATTTCATTCCCGTCGCTGAATACATCGTGGAAACGGTATTTGCAACGGAATGCTGTCACACATGAAACCTTTTTGTTATTCGGTTCTGAAGTTTGAAAATGAAAATAAAACGGGGGTCAATTCATAGGCTTGAAAGAAGTCCAAGCAGCATAAAAACCCGCGAATTCTCACAAAGGCTGCACCTTTCTTCTGCTGCTTTTATAAATCTGCCTTAAACATTTGAATGCATACCTTACTGCTGCTAATCACATTCACGTGTTTACGAAGCTTTTTTCTGTCCGTTATGTTTTTGCTAAGCAGTTTCTCCGTTTTCCTCGTACTGTGATTGTCAGCGAGCACAACAAGA